>NW_028257236.1:0-180742 GCF_035046125.1 Drosophila serrata | reverse complement strand
GTCGAAATAATCCAGAATCACGAGTATCAAGTAGAAATAGTAAAAATTCGTAAAGGTTCCAAGGTCGGCCCAAGTCTTCAGCGATTGAACCCATTCATCCATGAAGACACCGGCACTTGGTGCAATTTTTCGTTGTTGCGAGTTGGGGGGCGACTAGCAAACGCTCCTATATCCTACGATGCCAAGTTTCCCTTGCTGTTGACGAAACGCTCCCAATTTGTGCAGAGCTACGTCCGGCATTTGCACCACACAAATTTTCATGTCGGCCCTCGAGCACTTGTGAGCATCCTACGACAGCGTATTTGGACCATAAACGCTCAGGAACTCTGCAGTCAGACAGTTCGATCGTGTGTGCGCTGTTTTAAATACAAGCCCCGACTGATGACTCAAATTATGGGAAATCTTCCCGCAGAAAGACTCCGTGCTCTCCGCCCATTTGCAATATGTGGCGTTGATTTTTGTGGCCCTGTTTATACGACATTGAAAATACGAGGAAGGCCCCCATATAAGTCCTACATTGCATTATTGGTTTGTTTTGCGTCCAAGGCGGTTCATTTAGAAATTGTTTCAGACCTAAGTACTGACTCTTTTTTATTGGCTTTCCAAAGGTTTATTGGTCGCCGAGGATGTCCCCAGACCGTGCACTGCGACAACGCGACGAACTTCGTCGGAGCGAGTCGCCACTTCCAGGCTCTTCGCGAGAGGCTCGAGGAGCAGGCAGACGCGATTCGCGAATTCGCATCAAAAAGAGGATGCGAATTTGCGTTCACACCCCCTCGGGCTCCGCACATGGGCGGACTATGGGAGGCAGGTGTCAAAACTGCCAAGCACCTACTCCTACGAGCGGTGGGCGGCGCACTCCTCAACGCAGAAGAGCTGGGGACAGTCCTCGTCGGAATCGAGGCCATGATGAACTCGCGGCCCCTCGGAGCTCTCAGCCAGGACCCAAGCGACGGAGAGGCACTCACTCCAGGACACCTGCTGACAGGCGGGCCCCTCGTCGCAGCACCAGCACTGCGGACCCCGGACCAGGCGGGTCTCAGCTGCTTGCGGCGATGGCGGCTTGTCTCGTCAGCCAAGCAAATGTTTTGGCGGCGATGGTCCCGGGAGTATGTGCTGGGCCTTCAAATACGAGGCATGTGGCACCACGACCAGGAGAACGTCAAGGAGGGACAGCTCGTCATAGTGGCAGAGGACAACCTGCCGCCTCAACAGTGGCTCCTCGGACGGATCGTCGCAACGCACGCAGGGGAGGACGGCATGGTCAGGGTCGTCGACCTTAGACGGAGCGATGGAGCCATCTTCCGAAGGGCGATCCACAAGCTGGCGCCGCTTCCAGGAGGTTGAAGCCGTGGAGGCGTTCAACGGGGCCGGTGTTGGCTGAAGTCATAATTTGTGAAGTCTAGTGTAGTTAGTTTAGGGCGAAGGCGAGAGCGCAATAAAGCTCTCTCGCGCTCTTCGCGAATTCGCCTCGCCTTCGCCAACCTTAGATAAGCTAGGCTAAGCAGATGAAATATATGATTCGCATTTTACACTCGAAGCCACGCACCACCTTTTTTTCGTTCGCCAAACGTCTGCCACCACAACTCGGTTTTTTTGTAATTTAATTTTTTTAATGTTTCTAATAAACTAATTAGAAAATTCATTTGGATTTGTCAATTTTAACACATTCATAATAATAATAATAATATGACACATATTCATCCTTTATTTATTTATATTTTTTTTTTTCAATTATTGAGGTCATAACCCTAAAAGAAAATACATTTATTTTGTTAGTGCTTCTCTTTAAACAATATTTGATGTTCTTTTATTTTGTGGCAGCAAAATAAATTGATTTTCAGGGGCTCCGACTCGCGATAGACCAACATACAGTTGACCATGTGTTAAACATTTATTTCGCAGATCGATCCCTACTAATTCGAAGGTTTGGCCTTCGGACTTGTTAATTGTTAATGCGAAAGATGTTTTTACCGGAAATTGAAGCCGTTTAAATGGGATTGGCAGATCAGTTGGGATCATCGGTATCCTCGGTATATGAGCTAGTTGACCACTTGCTGGGCCAGTGATAATATTTGCTTCTATTAAATTGTCCTTTAACTCCTTAATAAGCAGCTTCGTCCCATTACACATGCTCGGAGGGTTTAAATTTCTTAAAAGCATGATTGGGATTCCGATTTTTAACGTCAATTCATGGGGTGGCAGTCCAGAAGGGTTCAACAAATTTAAAAATTCCTGTGGATAATGGACTGCATCTTCAATATTCTTTACAGTGTCGATCGATTTGTATGTTTTTGTTTGGCCGGGGACTTTGTGAACAATCAGATTATTTATTTCATTGACAGTATCATTCTTAGGTGATACTATAGCCCAAAAAACACAGCCAATGGAAGTCTCTTTCGTGCAAATTCTCAATATCAGTGTATACAGAATCTATTAAATTTTCCAAATTATGGAGTATTTGGCCTAGAGACTCATCCAGAAGAATGTCACAATGACCGCTTAAATTTGGAGTTGGAAAAATTCCTTCCCCAAGTTTTAGCAGTTGCTGTGGGAAATCTCTATCAGTGATTCCATGAAGATGAACTCTCATATTTGTCCTTAATTTTAATGTTTCAATCGTAGTCCATAAGGGAGACGATTTCAAGCATGCCTTGATGATATCAGCTCGCGTGCCTCTGTTAATAACGGGGAGAGTCTGTTGAAAATCTCCAGCAAATACAAAAGTAATCCCGCCCATGACTGCAGAGGAGTTCCTTAGATCCTGTAAGGTTCTGTTCGCGGCCTCTATATGTGCTCTATGGCTCATCGTGCATTCGTCCCACATAATCAATGAGGCGTCTTGTAGTAGTTTACCAATAGGTCCATTTTTGCGAATTGAACATGTAGATTGTTGTTCAAGATTGACGGATAGTGGAAGTTTAAAAGTAGAATGAGCAGTTTTGCCATCCTTCAAAAGAGTTGCAGCATTCATATATGGATGTATTCCTCGGACCGAAGTTTCGTCTGATTCAATCTAAGAGGCCTGACAGTATATGCAGACCTGATGCATCCGGCCAATAACGACATTCGATTCGAGCTGTAATCAATAGTTGGATTATATCTGAATGCAAGACGATTGTATTGCAGGATTTGATCTTCTGCAAGCTGTAAACGCGCTTCAGCTACCCTTGCCCTGTCGCGTTCATTATTTTGAGAGTGAATCAAATCGATTGCTGCAGAACGCGACTGTCTAACTCTTAATCGTTTTCTCTCAAGCCTATCTGCTCGTCTTTCTGCTGATTCTTCCTTGTGCATCTGCATTGCTCTCAGCTGCTCAGTCTCTCGGATGGAGGCCCGTTCTTCGTCAGTTATATTTTTAATCTTACGTCTTTTTGCTTCTGTATTGCGAGTACGACGACCCAAACTCGACTTCTTGGGTGGCATGACTTCGTTTCTTACTGAACCTGAACAAAAAAAATAAAATTTTTATCTCCAATTCCTTATTTCAATATGTTTTGAATGTTTGACAGGAAATGCTTTGATTCAGCTGGCTGCCTGTAGAGGGCGGTAGATGTAAGGTAGTTTTTTGATATTTTTTTAACACCTTGGATTACGTTATCTTAATTTTAGTAAGGATGCCTATTTTTTTTTTAAATGAAATATAGCCTATGTCACTCAGGAATGATGTAGCTTTCCAACAGTGAAAGAATTTTTCAAATCTGCCAAGTACTTTCGGAGCCTATTCAATTCAAACAAACAAACAAACTCACCTTTCCTCTTTATATAATAGTATAGACAACATGGCCCGAAGAACTTCGACTTGCCCCTAATTAATCTATATATATATACATATATAAATGTTCTGTTCATATCTACTTCCTTTATAGACTTGAAAAGTTCTGAACCGTTTAAGCCCAAATTGACACAACATGCGTTGAGGTTCCAGCTCGGGTATTGTCTACGTTTCATGTTGATAGCTTATCTGCGTTTGCGAATATATCAATTTTTTTTTTGCGTTTCCCCGTGCCCCTACTGCTGCGCCCTCTACAGGCAGCCAGCTGAATCTAAGCATTTCCTGTCAAACATTCAAAACATATTGAAAGAAGAAATTGGAGATACAAATTTTATTTTTTGTTCAGGTTCAGTAAGAAACGAAGTCATGCCACCCAAGAAGTCAAGTTTGGGTCGTCGTACTCGCAATACAGAAGCAAACAGACGTAAGATTACGAATATGACTGACGAAGAACGGGCCTCCATCCGAGAGACTTAGCGGCTGAAAGCAATGCAGATGCACAACGCGGAATCAGCAGAAAGACGAGCAGATAGGCTTAAGAGAAAACGATTGAGAGTTAGGCAGTCGCGTTCTGCAGCAATCGATTTGATTCACTCTTAAAATAATGAATCCGACAGGGCAAGGGTAGCTGAAACTCGGATGCTCCAGGAGGAACGGGAAAACATTCCTCATTACATTGATTCTGGCTACCGTTCGAGCTAACAAGGACATAGCTTTAGCTCTTGCTTCATCTAGAATCGCTGCGACATTGTTACCTGGTGGGAGGACTGCTCATTCAGCGCTGAAGTTGCCGTTGAACATGCAATTCATCGAGACTCCTACGTGCAACATTTCCAGAGCATCTGGCAAGGGAAAAGTATTGCAAAGATGTAAACTCATTGTTTGGGTTGAATGCACAATGGCACACAAAAAATCGCTGGAGGCTCTCGATCGATCATTGCGGGATTTGCATGGAGCTGTCCAACCATTTGGGAATGCGTTAATATTGCTCGCATGGGATTTCAGGCAAACGTTGCCTGTGATTTCCCGATCGACACCAGCTGACGAGATAAAATAAATAAAATATTCTATATTGTGGCAAAATGTACGAATATTACAGTTGAAGACGAATATGCGTGTCCAGTTACAGAACGATGACTCAGCCAACGTATTCTCACGACAGCTACTGGACACGGGGAACGGAACGCTGCCAGTCAATGAGACGCCGATAAAAATAGAATTGCCCGAGAATTTCTGTAATTTAGTTACATCGAAGGAAGGACTTATCCAAAAAGTGTTTCCCGATATTCGAATAAATTATAGGAATCACGATTGGCTCAGTGGACGTGCGATTCTCGCTGCCAAGAATAAAGATGTCTACCAGCTTAATCATGTAATCCAATCCAGCAGTTAATTACCCTACGGAATTTCTAAACTCACTTGATCTGCCTGAAATGCCACCACACACATTGAAATTAAAAATAGGTGTGCCGATTTTTATGCTCCGAAATATAAATCAGCCGAAACTCTGCAACGGTACGCGACTCGCAGTCAAGAAATTGATGAACAACGTAGAAAAAGCAACGATCATAACTGGTCCATTCAAAGGTGAAGATGTCCTCATTCCTAGGATTCCTCTGATCCCGACTGATACACCGTTCCAGTTCAAGAGATTGCAGTTTCCCATTCGTTTGGCGTTCGCAATGACCATTAATAAAACTCAAGGTCAATCTTTGGAGTTGTGTGGTCTAGATTTGGATGCAGATTGTTTTTCACGCGGACAATTATATGTTGCGTGTTCCCGTGTCGGAAAACCAGATAGTCTTTATATTTACGCTGAGAATGGAGAAACGAAGAATATCTCTTTGAAGATGCCAGGTTGTCCTTCGACGGGCTCGCCTCGTTTGCGTCGCTGTGAACACTTTTTAGTGGCATTCCACGTGTAATAAGAGGGCACTTCGTAATACATCCAGGTTCTGGCAAAAGCATCTTCCTGGCATAAGGTGAAGAAGGCAGTCAGAGTTGTCGCAGGCGGATTCAGGACATTCTTCTTCACATTCTTCTTGCACATTTCGTTCTGTGAAATAGACACGTTGACCATTCTCCAAATGGACTGCCAAGTGAACTACAGCTGGATAGCGTTCATGAATGGGGAACGAAAATATTCGCCATGCAGCCTCTGGTACTGCATTGCTGTCACCAATTTCTGCCTGAACACCAAAAACTGTCATATCGCTGCCTTTATTAAATGCGATTTGGAGCACACGATGCCTCGTGCCACGTGGTTCACATGCGTCTGCGGTTACGCTTGGCGACTGGCGCGAGAGTTCTGCTGGCTGCCTGTAGAGGGCGCAGCAGTAGGGGCACGGGGAAACGCAAAAAAAAAATTGATATATTCGCAAACGCAGATAAGCTATCAACATGAAACGTAGACAATACCCGAGCTGGAACCTCAACGCATGTTGTGTCAATTTGGGCTTAAACGGTTCAGAACTTTTCAAGTCTATAAAGGAAGTAGATATGAACAGAGCATTTTATAGATATTGTATTAATTCCTGTGATCGAAGTTCTATCTGCAAGGATATAAACTTCTACATAACGAAGTTAGCTCCTTTCTTGTTTTTTTTGTCTTCTGGTTTCAGATTCGGAACTCTTGGTAAATTATTATTTGTATGAATGCCCCCCCATCGACTTGACTTTGAATAATGGAATTCATGGAAAGAAGATTGAAAGGCCGCTGCTTTGCGGAATGTACATTTCGGCCGCCTAGTTGCCAGAATCATAACGATGAGGTCTAAATTTAAAGAGTAATTTTGCGCTTTAATTATACTATATACATTAACATTGAGCTGTTAACGCTCGCTAAAGAATTTTCAGGACGGGTTTTCAAAATTTTTTAGCAACAAAAAAAAGCAAAAATATTCACTGATAAGAAACATAAATCAGAGTTACACCTTAGAACTCTCGTCAAAACGAGAACATCGATTTCGGATGGATAACAAAATTAATATTTCGGAGCGGCATAACCTTAGGGACCATCCGTTCGACGGATGGATCTTTCTCGGGAGATGGGAAGGAACGAGTGAAATATGGTAGCCAAAGGATGCCAAAGTATGCCAGTAGCCCTCTTCGGTATTTTCCGGTTAATTCTTGCCCCAAATTGTGTAAAATTTCAACCATTTCATATAAAACGCCTCCTTTTACTACAAAGATATATGTATATGTCTTCAGGACTTAGGCTCTTTTAGTTAAAGAAAAATCATTGAAGAATTTCAAATTCTTCGTCATCTAATTTATTTACTTTAACCATTTTTGTATTCTTGTTTTGGATGAACTAGGATGGTTGATCAGATGTTATCCGATAGTGGATGGATATGAAGCTCAGAGGGAATCAAACTTTCATATCTGCGAAAAATCCCAAGTGTATCACACGACTGGAATGTGTGGTAAGCCAATACTATCTCAGTCGATCACAAAAACTATCAACTAAAATTGGTTTTCAAATTGGGTGAAGATCTGAGAAATTTTGTAAACAGTAATAAGCCATTCATTCAATGGATGGTGGACGGTAGATAATCTTTCAAAAATAGGATATAAAAAAAATTTACTTATTAAGCAATATACATCATACCAACGTGCAGTAATAATTTGTACTTATGCAGTGAGAATTATTTAATATTCTAAATTATAACAGAAATTATCGATGGTATCTTAGCGCTTTAAATAAAATATTGGTTGAATTGTGGCGCCTTCACTATAAATTTAATTATACAAATTACACTCAAAACACGATTGTATATAACTTGGCAGTTTTATTGATATATTACAAATAAAAAAAAAAAATATAAATTGGTTTGCAGATCTTAGAAAATAACTAATCGTTTGACGATCCTTTTTCAGTATAAAGAGAACTTTTACACCGATGTCCTTGCGTACATATATGTACATGTATTTTTCAATAAACTGTGCGAAAGAGGCTTCTTAAAACTAAGACTAAAACGCCACAAAAACAAATAAAACAGTTATAAACGAAAAACATATAAATGAAGATTAAACAATTATTAACTGTACTTTGTATACAGTTGAGCTTGGGATCATGTTATTTTAATGATGATAGTAACGAGGACTCCAAAAGTGATAGTAGTGATAGAATACAACATAAAAATTGGACCCGTCGTGAAATTATGGACAAAAATGGATTATATTGGCTCCAATGGTGGGTAAAAGAAAACGATAATAATGTATATTTTGAAGTGACTGTTAACACTCGGGGGTATATCGGACTCGGGTTTTCTAAAGATGGTCTTATGTCCAGATCAGACCTGGTCCTTTTATGGGTCGACGATAGCACGGGCCAGGCAAACGTATTGGTAAGTTCACATTTATTTAATTGACATTAATTAATATCTTCAGTATTATGTCACCTATAATATAATTATTGGAACTGAGTTTATCCGATATTATAACTTCAGTAAGAAATATAATATAATGTAATGTACATATATAAGCGGAGTAACGAACCCATTGCTTATTTGAAATCTGCAAAAAATGACAAAAATCCGCATTGGAATTTACAATGCTCAATTTTACGACTTTTTGTAGAAGATATGAGCATTCAAAGTTGAACTTTATTTTATTTTTTTTTTGCTACATTATTTATAAGTTCGTTGACTTTTAGATAATATTAAAAAAAAAATAGTAAACCAATTGGGAACGAATTAATTCCTACTTTCAGTACAGTCTATATAGTATACAGTCTATGTTTACTATATTTACAGTTACAGTCTTACATAGACAGGTTGGCATTTTCCTCTACATCTACATCTACATGATACAATTATAATACATTATACAATTATAATTGTATCATGCATTTAACGATAGTTTCTAATAGTCTCCGTAATCTCATAAAATTAAAACCTATATTCTACACTAATACACTGCGTTTCACTTGAATAGCACACTTTACATAGGGAATTTCAAATCTCGAAATCTTTTAAACAAAAAGAAAACTCGTTGATGTTTTTGTTTCTATTTATAGAGTAATCAATTTTAATTATAAGAAAAGTAACAAAACTTAAATTAAATTAACAATTAATAAAAGTTAACAAAAAAACTGAAAAACTTCAAAAATTCCACAAAAATTTTGTTTCACATGAATAGCACATTTTTTTTTTAAAGTATATTTAATGAACTTAAGTATAAGGAAATGTGTTTTTATTCAATAGTAAGTATTAATGTATATATACATATATGATAATTTAATAATGGGTCGAGCCCCCCTTATTCAATATAACCTCGTAGATCCTGTTGGGCAGCGAATCATATAGACTTTTAATGTAGTCTAGGGATATTGTAGCCCAGGCCCTCTGAATGGCGTCAATTAGTTCGTCTTTTGTTGAAAATTGTTTACCAGACTCATAAACCTTTCTGACCAGCCATCCCCAAACATTTTCAATTATATTCAGATCCTGCGAGTATGGTGGCCAGTTCAGAGTCTCAACATTTTTATCTTTTAAAAAAGATTTTACAAGACGTGCAGTATGTATTGGGGCATTTTCGTGCTGGAATGTCCAAGGCAAATGTTTAAAAAAAGTTTCCAAAGGTGGAAAAGCTTTTTCGAGGACGTTTAGATGCGCTTTTGCGTTCATGATTGAGGATAAGAATTGGAGTTCACAAGTCCCATAGCAAGATATGGCTCCCCAAACCATAACTCCGCCTACTCGACTGTGTAAACGCTCCAATTGATGCGTCTCCTTCCTCAGATAATGAAAATAATAATTATAGCCATCTGGCCCCTCCAAATTGAACTTTTTTTCATCAGAAAAAACTACGCGCCTCCACTCGTTACACCATGACATATTGACGCGGCAAAAGGTCAACCGTGCTTCCTTTCGTTTGGGGTTAAGCGGTGGTTTTTTTTTAAGTTTCAAGCGTTTAAGATGTTTAGCTTTGGAAATAACTCGCCAAACAGTAGTTTTGCTCGCGTCAACACCTGCATTTGCCCTTGTCTTGCTCACAGAGTCATGAGAATTTGAGGCTTCCCGCAGAATTGCACGCTTATCTGTGTCGCTAAGGAGACTACTTTGGCGACCTTTCATATTTTTTCCATAGTTTTGCTTGTTCTTTATAAAATTGTGTACGACTTTTCTGCTTTTTCCAATTTTTTTCGCTATATTAGCCACAGAATGGTCACAATCAATATAGCTTTGTATTTGGATCTGTTCCTTGTGACTTAATGACGTTCCACGACCCATAATTGCACAAAATGAGTAAACTATGTTTGAAATTCACAAATTAATCAAAAAACTTTTATGAATCAATCTTCTTGGCTGCTGAAATGACACTAAATCTAAAATGTGCTATTCATGTGAAACAAAATTGTTGTGGAATTTTTGAAGTTTTGAAGTTTTTTTGTTAACCTTTATTAATTGTTAATTTAATTTAAGTTTTGTTACTTTTCTTATAATTAAAATTGATTTCTCTATCAATAGAAACAAAAACATCAACGAGTTTTCTTTTTGTTTAAAAGATTTCGAGATTTGAAATTCCCTATGTAAAGTGTGCTATTCAAGTGAAACGCAGTGTATACATACATATGTACATCTCTCTTTAACTCCTGTTTGCATTTTGCAAAGAATTAATTGACAGCATACGAATTGCAATGTTTTTGTTTTTGTTATTTTTTACTATGTTTTAAGTTAAAATATTTAAGTTTTGTTTTTTATATGTATAGATTAAAGTTATCCTAATAATATTATAAAGGAAAATGTTTAAAAAATCTTTTATTTATTCATAAATTTTCAGTTTAAAGCCAAAATTGTGAGGGATTTTTCGTTTTGCTAAGAATTACTTGACAAACTGTATATTGGCTAAATCTAAAATTTGATGAAAATACATACATATGTCCAACACTGGAGAAGTTATAATTTTTTTCTCTGAAATTTTCGATTGTTTCTATTGCAGTTATCTGATACAGTCGTCCAATCCCACCCGTTCTGACTTACATATGTACATACATACATATATACGAGTGAGACTATATAGAAAACTAACTAAAAAGTTTCACTTAGAGAGATTCAAAAGTACATAGTTTCCGTAGAAACGGACAGACGGACATGGCTAGATCGGCTGTTGATTTCGTGAAAACTCCAACCCGATTCAGAGCGTATTTTAACCACAACGCGACCAGTAATTTTCATATAGCATGACTTCTAAAATCACCTAGGAATCCCAGAGGAAAAAACATAGGAAATCCACGGAATCCCTGAGAGAAAACATATAGAAAAAAATTTATTATTTGTTTATAAACTTGTATTTTTTGTTCAACGATTACCACAATTTTTTTAATACGCTTTTATTAGTTCGGATAATTTGAATACTATTTTCAAAAGTTTCCAAATATCTGATAAGCTAGAAACTTTGCATACCAACGCAATAATTTGATAAAAAAAATGCATTATCCTGATTAGGATCGTCAGGATTGATAAATACTTTTTTTAAAGATCCTCCGTAAAAGAGTAAGAGAGACAGAGCTAGCGCGAGATCTGCGCTAGCCTGCTGGACATGCTTATGTAGCACTTAGTCGTGTAAGAACCTTAGACGATATTCGCATTGAAGACCTTGATTGCTCAAAGCATCTTGCCACTAGTTGGTGGCAAATGAAATGTTTGCTCGACGAGCGGCTCGGCCATGTTCTACTGTCGATGGGCCGCTTAACCGGAAAACACCATGCAACAAAGAGGCCTTAAATGAGATTAAGAAATAGCTCGTAGGTTATTTCATAATTACATGTCCGCAAAAATTGATTATTGATAAATCTAACTAAAATACGATAAATAACTGATAGCTTAGAAAATGTAAAAAAACACGCGTTTATAGGTACCCACACTGAAGAATAAAAAATAAATAATAGTTAAAAAAAAAACTAAAAAAAAACACGCTTTTATAAATAACAGAACTAAAAAAAAGAAAATAATTTATAATTACAAACAAAATTATTAAATTCAGAGCAATAGTATATAATTATAAACAAGATCACTAAATTCATAGTTAAAAGCGTGGGGTACATCTATAATCAATGTTACAATTATTCTAACTATCTGTAAGGGGAGAATAATGAAAATATAGAAAAATCCTACAAATAACAGTTTTACTGTGCAATGCTTAACCAAGTACATGTTTAACTATTGTTAAAAAAATGATACATGTATTTCTGTGAACATAAAATATAAAAGAAAATGTCTGATATTTACAAAAAATTATAAGATTAACAAAAACAGTGCAGCTGTAGAATATTTCGTCACGTATGTATTTAAATGTGCTTAATGACAGCATTATGTATATCAGACGGACATGGCTAGATCGACTCGGCTGTTGATCCTGATCAAGAATATATATACTTTATATGGTCGGAGGTGCCTCCTTTACTGCTTTGCAAACGTCTGACTGAAATTATAATACCCTGCAAGGGTATAAAAATAACTGGTTCTCGGTGCGAGATACTACCGCGTCTCCGGATGCACCCCACGCTTTTAACTCTGAATTTAGTGATCTTCTTTATAATAATATACTATTACTCTTCTTTATAATAATATACTATTACTCTGAATTTAATAGTTTTGTTTGTACTTATAAATTATTCTCTTCTTTTTAGTTCGGTTATTTATAAAAGCGTGTTTTTTTATTTTTTTTAAACTATTATATGTATAAATACATTTATATTTAGTGACCTGTCGGCTGTTGGCCCTTCAACGAACTAATCAAACTTTTAAATAAAAGGTTCAAAATCAGGTATGCAAATAAAATTATTAATTAACTAAAAATAACTTTAATTACCTTTTAACAATATTTAAGAAATTAAATCTCAAAACACTTGCAAACACTGCAAAGAGAATTAGGGTAAACTAGAAAAAACTGCAGACCGACAATTCTGCTCTGTGCCAGGGATATGGATAGTCAATATTGGATATGCCTAGGTAAAATTTTTAATATTTTTCAATACGATTATATACGATTAAATAAGTAAACATTAATTACATAAAATCTTATATATTTATAAATATTATAACTTTAGAGGGATTCTGATGTCAATGCGATACCCCTCTTTCGGAACAGATTTTTTTTAAACACTTTGAAAACTTTGCGAGACGTCGGCAATAGCCGAACGCAGAGACAATTTTTTTTACTTACTTCGATTAGAAGTTCGCTAAATGAAGTTCATCCGATTTGAATTTTGGTACTGGGCAACTTTTGGAAGTTAAACTTGGTTATACCAAAAACATTGGAGTGTTGAAAATTCGTACCGTCATACAATTTTTTTGCACACGATTATGTGCTGACTTGAACTGGCTTCAGGCTCTCTCACATTTCGTTCAAAAGTCAGTGACAGAGCGCACTAGAGCCAGCCGCTATTTCTTATCCATACAGCGATGTTTTCGTGATCGCTCTAGAGCCACCCTGCAGTAGTAATTCATCAACGTTTCATCAACAGTCAAGGGGGTGCTGTTGATTTTTAGATGACAGGCGATACAAATTATTGATTTATTTAACATGAGGATGTCCTAGGCTGTCATCAAAAAAATTCAATTACAATTAATCTATGATTCATCAACAATTCATCATCAATTCATCGATTATTAATCAACAAATCATCGATGTTTCATCAACAATTCATCGATGTTTCATCAACAAATTTCTCAACGGCCGGACCATGGTACTGCCGACGACTGCCGTCTAGACTACCGTCGTAACTGTATCGTGGGCAGAGGGTCGTAGTAGGAGTCGCAGTCGGCAGAGCGTCGCCTCGGTAGAAGTCGCAGTCGGCGCGTTGATGACATGTTGATGACAGTGGGCTATTGATGACACGCTGTACTGCAGGGCAGCAGCTCTCTTACGCATACAGCAACATGGCGTGCCTCAAAAGACCGATTTTATTATTAAAATTTTTTACATTTATTATTATTATTTTTATAATTTTTTTTTATTAAAGCAATTGTAAATACAGATATAATGATAAATTTACATGACTTTTTTATTGTTATTTACCATGATTAATATATATAATAATTTAAATATATAATATACATACATATTTATATAATTTTATAAAAATAAACAAAATGCGCCAGCAAGTCTACGATTTAAACCAATTTTTTTTATGGACTCTATATTTTGTTATTATTTGTAATGTTGTTATTGTCACATAAATACGTATAGAGTATAAATTAAGTATTGGAATTAAACACTTAGTATATACAGTGGCTCACAGCTTATTTCGTGCAAAGGTTAACCGAATATTCAAACTCGTATATTTAACGAACGGTAAGAGATATCAACAAAATTTAAATGCAGTTTTGTTAAGTAGGATTTAGGCATTTTAAAATACCATTACATAACGCTTAAAACTAAAATCCAAAAAAAAATACTGACTTTTTTTATGTCACAGCTTATTTCGTGCAAACAACTTGATCTTAAATAATAATTATAATAATAAACTTAATATGTTGTGTGGCCTCCATATTGCTTCATTACATCCTTAAAACGAGTTTCCATTGAAAAAACAAATTTTTCCGTTGGTTTCTTTGGAATCTTGGGCCATTCTTCGAAGAGGCCTGTTTTGAGCTCTTATTGGTTGGGTATCGACCTCTTGCGGATACCAGGATACAAAATTGGCTACAAATTCTCAATGACGTTATGGTCAGGAGACTAGGCAGGCGTTTCCATTAAGTGAGGGCAGTTCCATTGCATCCAGGTCTGCAGAAAATCTGTTTTCTATTTCAGCAAAATTAAGTTTAGTTTTTTCATTTTTAATGTGATTTAGGACCAATTTACTCTGCTCCATGGGTGTACGCGTGCTCATTTTGGTAAATCAAAGAAAACTTTTTTTTTCAGTGTAACTAAACGCTAAAAAGTTATAAATATATAAGTTGATATCTTCTCTAATGGATTGCAACAAGAAAAAGTTATTTAAGATTAACAAATTACAAATTTAGTGTACTTAAAGTTCTTGCACGAAATAAGCTGTGACATGAAAAAATTCGTTATTTTTAGCTTTTTTTTAGATTTAAGAGTTAACTAATAGTATTTAAAAATAATAAAGTGGCTTAATAAATGCCTAACTCCTACTTAACAAAACTGCATTTAAATTTTGTGGATATCTCTTACCGTTTGTTAGCTATAAGAATTTGAATTTCAAGTTTACCTCTGCACGAAATAAGCTGTGAGCCACTGTATGTATATAAAGAAGAAAAAAACAATATAAAGGCATTCAATCACTAAAAAATGTAAAAAGCTAAAATCAAAACAAAAGAATAAAATTTGACCCTCAATTTATTATATATTTGTTTTGTAAACATAAAGTTGACTTGAGATTAAGTTAGCAGGACAACACCGGATTTTTTATTATAAAGTATATATATTCTTGATCAGGATCAACAGCCGAGTCGATCTAGCCATGTCCGTCCGTCTGTCCGTTTCTACGCAAACTAGTTTCTCAGTTTTGAAGCTATATGAATGAAACTTTGTAGATAGTCTTCTATATACTCTCACTCGTATACTATATGTCGGAACGGGCCGGATCGGACGACATCGGAAGGATCGGAAAATTTTTACAAAAAAAATTATAACATTTTCAGTTTTCAACAGAATTTGATCAAAATTAAGATATAGCCATTTTATATTACTCTAAAATTTTGTGTCAAATTTTATGAAAATCGGACGACTATATCACATAGGTGCCATAAAAATGCAAATCTGTGAATGTAAAACTGCAAATATAAAATGTATAGGTGAATGAAATGAAAGCAGGTATTACTTCATTGTTTTTGAACATAAATATATATAATTTATATCGATGGATTCCTAGTCTTTGAAGCTCTATATGCAACGGTACATAAACTTCGGCGTGCCGAAGTTAGCTGCCTTTCTTGTTTTTTAACCTCAATATATGTATATAACTTATATTATCTGGATTCCAAGTCATCGAAGTTCTATCTGCAAGGGTATATAAACTTCGGCGTGCCGAATTTAGCTTCCTATCTTGTTTTATTTTAAAGCGTTTGCCCACCAATTACTTTTTTTTGCACACGTCCAGTTTCAAAAATATGAAACTTCAAAAATTTTTCAAAATCTCCAAGATGCCCACCCCTTAAAACTAAATTATAACGTAAACAAAATCGTTTGCCCACCCTTTAATTTAAAAAATAACGTAAGCCCACCCACAAAAACAATTTTTTTTTCAGAATTAGGGTTTGCCCACCCTTAAAAACAAAATAAAAACGTTTGCTCACCCCCTAAAATTAAATATTTTTAACAAAATACCTTTGCCCATGTTTTAAAACTAAATAAAATCGTTTTCCCATCCTCGTTTGCCCGTCCTCTAAAACTACATTTTTTTTAGAAAAAACGCTTGCCTATCTTTTAAAACTATCTTAAATCGTTTGCCCACCCCTTAAAACTAAATATAATCGATTGCCCTTGTCTTAATTTTAAATATGTTTATTAAAAACCACCTCTGAAAATTAAATAATATCACCTAATGTGTTATGTTTACAATTGTTTAATCCCTAATATTGGTTGCAAAAAGTACTTGTTACGAAAAAAAAATGTTTACAAAATTATTATAAAATCTGGATTAGAAATGGTTAAAATTGCTACGTGATAAAAATTCCACTAAAAATTGTACAATTCAATTATTCCGTTTTTTAATTTTGCACAAAAAATACTAGTTATGGCTGAATAACATTTACGACAGGTGCCAGGTGTTTTTTTGTCCTGGCTCTTCCCGGTATACTTTTTCACAGCACCTGTCGGTCATAGCTGGTAAGTTTTATGAAAAAAATTGAAAATAAAATTGAAATAAAAATTGAAAATTGAAGCTAACTTCGGCACGCCGAAGTTTATATACCCTTGCAGATAGAACTTCGATGAATAGGAATCCATACAATATAAATAATATATATTTGTGTTAAAAAACAATGAAGTAATACCTGCTTTCATTTCCTTCACCTATACATATTTGCAGTTTTACATTCACAGATTTGATCCTGCAATAACCGCCAATTAAAATCAATATATGGAAGGTAGGTTACAGTGAGACCCAATACTGGGGCATCCAATTAGAGCTAAGCTCCTTTTTGATCCACTCCCTCTGTTTGTTGTTGTTGTTCACTATCAGTACCACCCAGAGTCAGTAAGGAAACCTAGGATTGCCGAAACTTTTGGCTTTCTTATACTTCCCAGTAACTCCATCTGGTAGGTACCAAAGTGGCGAAGTCTGATGTGGTTTAGCGCTGGGCAGAAGCAGAGCAAATGTTCCGTTGTCTCTTGATCTGTAGGTTGCTTACAGCTTCTACAGATTGCATTATATGGCAGTCCCAACTTCATTGCGTGCGAACCGATCGCCCAATGTTCCGTTATGACTGCCGTGAACCTGCTAATATCTCGCTTGCTGATGGATAGCAGTTCACTGAATCGTTTTTTGTCGTACCTCGGCCAACATTCGCTTGACCTTCTGTGATCGCTCTTACATAGACATTTTTTATTAGCTATCTGCTTAAATTGGTCATGGATCCTTGTCTGGATCGCGTTTAGGGAGATCGGTAATTCGAAGTCTGTTTTTAGCCCTGCCGAGCCTGCACGGGCTAGTTCGTCTGCCTTCACATTTCCTGGGATCTCGTTGTGTCCCGGTACCCATGTTACTTGTACCTTATTTTTGTCAGCAAGTCTATTAAGGGCCTTCTTGCATTCTGCCACTAGTCGTGAGTTCGTTTTCACGGCAGCTAGGGATTTTATAATCGCTTGGCTATCCGAGTAGATTCAGTCTCACTGCGCTCTGTGCTGCAAGGTCCTTCACGAACAGTTCTATCGGCATTATATTCAGGATAGCGTTTAGGGCAGCTGCGGGGCTTTAGCGCATTGCACCCACGGCCCCCGCACTCGCTGCCCGTTGCATCCGTGTCAGCTTCGTTCTGTTGTAAGCCTTAGTTAGTGCCGGCCACTATACTTGGGCTCCGTATGTTAGTATTGGCCGTCCCACTGCTGAGTAGAGCCATAAAATTATCTTTGGGTGCAGTCCCCATTTGTTCCCAAACATTTTCCTTCTTGTTTTCTTTCCATGAGACCATTTTATTCAGAATTACTCCTAGATACTTTGCTCGTTCCGCTAGTTTTAGCTCCATGCCGTTTTTACTGGGCATGTTGAAGAGCATAAGTTCTGTCTTAGTGGGATTGATACCTAGTTCGCAGGTTTTTGCCCATTTATTTAAGCGACTGAGCGCACCCTTCATTATTTCGCTAATAACGTCAGGGTAAGGTCCTGATACTAGCAGTACTACGTCGTCTGCGTATGCAACTGCTTTAACTCCACCCGTATTGAGATCTGGCAAAATGACGTTCATATTTGTGAGCCAGAGTAGGGGCAATAATACCCCGCCCTGAGGTGTGCCTCCCTTCACAGTCCGCGTGAGGTGAGTGCCACTCAGTTTGACTGTGATCGTCCTGCTCTTTAGCATGACCCCGATCCACTTTCTGATGCCTCTCTCAATACCTAACAAGTTGAGGGAGCCCTGGATAGAGTTGGGGTTCACTTTATTGAACGCGCCTTCCATGTCTAGGAAGGCAGCCATCGTGTTTTGCTTCTGTTGTAATATTTTCTCGACATGATGTACAACTTCGTGTACTGCTGTTTCCGTTGACTTTCCTTTGCGGTACGCAAAGAGAGTTGATATCCGAGAGTTGATGTCCCTCTAGAACTCCCGGATGTGGACGTCCAGGAGTCTCTCTAGTGTCTTCAGGGCGAAGGAGGTGAGACTTATCGGTCTATAATCCTTTGCTAGGATATGCCCCTTCTGCCCGGTTTCGGTATAAATATGACTTTTGCTTCCCTCCACAGGAGTGGGATGTGCGTCAGTTTTATACAAGCTTCGTAAATGGCTTTTAGCCATCTGCAAATGCTATCCTTGGCTGATTGTAGCATTGCCGCTATTAAGACGTCTGGGCCAGGGCTTTTATACTTATCGAAAGAATCTATTGCCCACTGGATTCGCTCAGTGGTAATGATGTCTTTCGTAGGTGTATCCATTTGAGAGCTCGTTCCCTCCTCGGGTTCCGAGCTCACTCTTAGGCTTTCTGGGAAGTGGGTGTCAACTAGTAGCTCTAGTGACTCCTCAATTGTCGTCGTAGCAGAGCCGTCTGCCCTGTTGATCAGGGTAGGGCTTATGTGCCCCTTGGCGAGAATTTTGCTTACTCTCGCCGTGTCCTTTATGCCTTCTAGTGACTCGCAGTAGTTTTGCCAGAACTCTTTCTAATCCTTGAATACTGCCTTTTTATAAATTTTGTGTGCTTCTTTGTATGTTAACCAATCCCGCGTTACATAGCTGTTGTTGAAGGCCTTTCTCGCGCTCTTTCTGTGCTCTCTTAGTTCCTTTGTCCACCACGGGGGGTATTGCTGCTTCGAGGTTAGGTTACAAGTCTCTTTGAAGGCGTTGTTCAGGATATTCCTTAGGTCCTTTACCTCTTTGTCGAGTGCCTTTGCAGTGGATAATATCTTGATCCTCCTGCCGTTTACTTTGGATTGAACAATTTCGCTTTCTTCTTGGCACCTGTTTCTTAACTGGCGTCGTTATTTCAAAGAAAATGTACCTATGGTCTGAGAAGGAGTGCTCTGTCGAAACCCTCCAGTTCTCTGTTATCTCCAGTTATTCTGTTATATTAGTAAGGTGAGATCTAACACCTCTTCCCAACAAAATTTTCCGTGCTCGGAAAGATGAAGGTCGGGGTATTACCCTTATTGCATATCGTTACATTTCTACATATAATATTGTCAAAGAGTGACTCACCTCTTTCGTGTGTCTCCGAACTCCGAACTCCGATGATATAGTGACTCCGCTCCCATCCGCCGCTACGAATCTGGCCACTGCTAGGTCAGGTGTGCTGAGATTGGGACAGAGAAAAGCATTAAAATGATTCTTAATTACTATGCAAGCTCTCGACCTACCATTCGAGTTTGTGCACAGTAGTGTGTATCCTTGGATTCTTAGTCCAGCGACTTGCCCGTCCCTGGTCCAAGGCTCCTGTATCAAACCGATGTCCATATCCCTCTCCCTTAGAAGGATCGTAAGATCAGCTGAACCGTGCTAGCTGCGCTTCAGATTTTCGCCATCTCTGAGGTTGTGCCCAGCTGAGCATCACCTATGTGTTTAGATTGGGAAGTGCTACTCGCCCTCCCTTCGCATTGCGACACTTCTTCGTCGGTCTCCGATACAATGTGAGATGCCGCGACCAATCTCGTCCTCAGCATCTCCTTCTCGTCCTTCGTTGACAGTTTTTGGGGTTGATCCTCTCCCTGGAGTTCCGAAGCTCGCTTTGTTGTATTCATCTCATTTCATGAACGCCCGCTTTGCTCGTCCTGCGGGCCAAAGGGGGCTTGGCACTTTGAAGACAGGTCGACCGCAGCTTAGCCTTAAAGCAGCGGCAAGGCCACGACCTAGGGTTGCCTGGCCCTGGGAAGGCTCCGTGCAGACACAGCTGGATTAACCCCTCAGCTGCGAACCTAGAAGTCATTGTGCAAGGGTCACGTCACAATCTGACTTGAGGGGAGGCTGAGAAAAGACTTGTCTAAGTCCGCCCGACTACAATTGGTCAACGTCCCCGGTTGAACCTCAAACTTATTTGGGATAGTTGATAGCCCACTTGAATGTTAATCTCATCTCTTTTTATTGGCATTTACTTTGATTTTATTTTATCGAATGTAATCCAATACATTTGACATGCTTTTGGTGGGTTTTTAAAAAGTACAGGGCCAAATCGAAAATATTGAGGAAATCCTGAATGTTAAGTTAGTTTGCCCTGTACAGTTTAATATACCCACAAAATACCAACAAATTTTCAATTTAATCCAAGCATTTGTTTTTCTCTTTATTCGATCAAAAATATTTTAAAAATTTTAAGATCAAATTTTTCGAAGCCAAAATATCATTATATTTAAAAACATAAGAAATGAATATTCTCGGATTTTTTGTGCATTTTATTTTTTTGCAAACAGTGCTTAATCTTAAAAAAAAAAAATTGTTTTTAATGATTCAGAAAATATATGAAAACAGCGCCGTGAGCATTAGCATTAGCGAAATCGTACCACATGGAAGTTGCCCGGTCGCCTGGCAATTTTAAACAATTGAACAAATATTTCTTCAATATAAAAGTTGACATTCGAAATTAATGGTAAAATTGACAATACTTCCTTAATTTTGCTTCAAAACAAACAATTTAAAAACTTAAGGACATTTGAGCTTTTGGCTTAATTCTGAAAAACAATAACAAAACAAATTACATAGCATTTTCAAAAACCAGAGCACCTAGAAACGGAAAAGAAAGTTTTTGTCCAAAACTCATAACACAAACATATGGCAACAACTAGAGCTCTTCTGTAAGTGTGTCGATTAGTAATTATTATTATTTAAGTGCATATATTTAATATATATATACATTTTTAATCTTTGCCTTTTGAGCTGGTTTAGAATTGGATTAGATTTTTGTAATGTTTTAATGGAACACATTCTAAAATTTTACAGGACTATCATGGCGCACAACATTCATTGAATAAAGACCCACTACTAGATGATACACAAAACTATTATGTCCTAAATGGCTTTCAAAATGCTACACATACAAATGTAAAGTTTAAACGTAAGATAGAAACCTGTGACCCATATGATATTCCATTTTCGGTATGTTATTATATAAAAATTCTTAAATATAAATAAACATATTCATTAATTTACAGACTGATACTGTAAAAATACTTTGGTCCTTTGGGGAAATGGATCCCAATTATGAAAGCTTAACATGGCATGGAAAAAACAGAGGTGTCAAGTCAGTGCATTTACTTTCTCCTATGTTTACCCAAAATAGCCGAGATCCACAAACAAGAAAAAAAAAAATATCGGAGACAAGGAATTGGGATATAACAGTTAATAATGTAACCATCGAACCCACAATGAACACTCTATATTGGTGTAAAATAGTACGAATTCCAGAGTTATCTAATAAACAACATATTATTGGTTATGAGGCACTGTTATCTCATTCCGGGTAACCAACTAGTTATTAAATTAATTGTTGTCCCGATAACAAGATTATTTTTATTCACAGTCACTTAAATATAAATATTGTCCATCAAATGACCCTTTTCGAATGCCAGACAAAATCCTACCCTGGATCGGATCCATTATCGTGGGATTTGTGGGTTAGAGGTTCTGGCACAGTATGCAACAGTAATCTGCTGACCCCACGAGATTGGGATTCTTGTTCCACACCAGTTGCAGTTTGGTCGCCGGGATCTAAGGGACAGTTTTTGCCTTCTCATGTTGGTATTCCAATGGGCGGTGTATCAGGAGTAAAATATTATATGCTAGAAGTTCACTATGATAATTCTAACAGAAAGAAAAGTAAGTATGATAGACAAAATACAAAATTATAATTAAAATCCGTTCGATTTCTTAGTTGTTGATCATTCTGGATTCCGAATACATTACACACACGATTTGCGTACATACGACGCGGGCATCATAGTAAGTGGGGTTTCTATATCTGACACTCAGCTAATTCCACCTGGTCAAAATATCTACCGAAATGTCGGGATTTGTGGTCCCCCTTGTTCAAGTGTGGTATGTAATTATCATATTTTTTTTATTTATTCAATTAAATTTTTTTAACTTAGATGTTTCCGGAGAAAGGAATTAAAATTATTTCTGGATCGTTTCACTCACATGAAGCCGGTCGTAAAATGAGCCTACGACATATTCGGTCTGGCAAAGAATTAAAACGGATCATTGAAGATGATAATTATGATTACAGTTATCAGCATGTTCATCAGCTTGCTAATGAAACAGTAGTCTTACCGGGAGATTATCTTATAACAGACTGTGCATATGAAACCAAACATAGAAAACTACCCACATTTGGCGGATATTCAACAAAGGAAGAAATGTGTTTAACCTTTATTACATATTACCCTAAAATTGAGTTGTCTGGATGTTACAGCATGACGCCAGTACGCGAGTTTTTTGAGATGTTCGGCGTTTACCAATTTTATTCAATGAATATGACGGATGTTGAAAACTTATTTCTTTATAATGGCAATGATTATATAAAAAATTCTATATTCACAGAGGAACAAAAAAGAAGTGGAAATTCATCGAAAGACGAGAATATTTATTATGATGATAATTTACTAAGTAAGTATGCCGCCATTGCTGTTATTTAATTAATTTTTTAAGCGACTAGCTAATATCAGATAATGATAATACATTCGGAGAATATTAAATAAGATTGTCTCCGGTTTCGCATTTTAAAATTATTATCGGATCCGATTTTACTTGTAAAAAGAAATATATGTTAATTGTACCCTGAACCTTACAGTCTTAGATTTGTTTTTTTCATACGGCAGATATGGATAAATCGAAATTTTTTATTGGTAACAAGCTATTATACTCTTGTACCCTATAAGTATCAGCCGTACAAGTGTAATTTTTTCTTAAATGGGTTTAAAAACGCGATCGTGCGCGCAAAATAAAATAACCATTTTTTGACGGAAGCACTTCTATTAATAAATTATGAATTCATCCATCATCATTTCATCATTTTCCGCAAATCGTTCCAAAGGCTCAACCAACTTACAGTTAAAACCTCTAAACCGAATTTTCGCAAACCATTTTCAAATAAATTTCGCGTATATAGGTATTCCTTTGCGAAATCCATATAAAATAAAAGGAAGCTAACTTCGTCATTGTATATACTGTGACGCACTAAACTGTTGGCACAGTTACAAACTTTAACTTTAAGTGCTATTTCCAGGCGTATACATTATTTTATTGAATACATTTTTTTAATATAGTTAAATTAAATAATTATGTATAAAATGACCAAATTTTTATTTTATTTTGTCTCATAAATTTAAAACTCTATAAACTTTAAAAGAAAATTATCATATTTCGTGACACAAAAATCTTGGCACAGTTATTAGTTTCACTTGATTTATTTTAGATTTAAGTCCTTTATGTTCATATTTTAAACAAATGTAAAAGGGGACTTTTTTTAAGCACTTGGCGTCACAAAGTTTTCAAAAAAATTTTAAATTTATCTACAGTTCTGCCATTTGGCTAAATTTTAAGAAAATGGAGAATAAGCGAAAATGAACCTGCGTAGCTCAAAGAAAAATTGTCTTTCATCTGCACAATGAAGTCAAATCGTATGGCGAAGTAGCCAAAATGATGGAACTAAGCCGATCATCCTCACAGATCACCAATGAAGTTTAAACCGAGTTTGGGAAGGATATTCATCCGATGACCGTAAAATGTGCCCTGCACGAAACCAACTTACATTGCCGAGCTGCTAGTCGAAAGCCGTTCATATCTGATATCTATGCTAAGCCAATTGAATTTTGGGATCACGTACTCTTTTCGGAAGAAACCAATTTTAATATTTATCGCTCTGTTGGCCGCCAGCACGTATAGAGAAAACCGAACACTGAGCTGGATAAAAGTGACTTGGCTCAAAAGTTAAACACGGTCGGAACTTCCGATTTATTGGAACCACCTTCCGCTATTCAGAATGTTTCCAGTAGACTTTTGGATAGAGACCAGTTGGTAGTCCTAGGTGATTTTAATATCCCTGGTGCTATTTGGTGCTCAAATAATTCCACCAAGACTGTCCTAACTTCTACACAACATGACTTTATCGCTGGCTTGTTTGACATTTCGCTGTCTCAAATCAACCATGTTCGAAATTCCTTACAGCGCTGCTCGATCTTTGTTTCGTCTCTGATCCTGCGAGTCAGTTTAGCCGGGCTGGCGCCTCTGACGCAGCCCGAAGATCCGTATCATCCAACTTTCGATGTGACTCTTGATATTGGGTCTGACGTACAGAATATATCTGACCGTCCAGCCAATAAAGTCCTATGTTTTCGCAAAACGGACTTTGAACGGCTGAATAATTTTATAAACGAGTTCAATTGGTCCGATCTATACATGTGCACTGACATGGCATTTGCCGTGGATATTTTTTACAATGCCATGAATTAATTTTTTACTGAATGTGTTCCGTTATACATCCGTCAAGCTTAAATAAACCGCCGTGGTTTACTGAAGAATTTAGCCGACTTAAAAATAAAAAATCTAGGCTGTATGTTTAATTTAAATTCATTCTTAATCTGCCCTTTCATCTTATTTATCAGCTCGGTCAAACTTTACAAACAACTTATTCAAACTCTTTGAATTTAAACCAGACCTATTCCTACGACATACCCAAATCAAACTTAATTTTCTGGCGTAGCCTAAACGAAAGCTCTTTTCTTTCAGATCTTCATCGTGTCAAGCCAGTTTATTCGCCAGGTCCCGACGGAATTCGTGGCTGTGTGCTCAGGTATTGTGCCGACGCCCTGTGGTATCCCCTTCTGAAATTGTTTACCTTATCCTTGGAAACCTCACACTTTCCCATTATTTGGAAGGAATCGATTATTATTCCTCTCCACAAAAAGGTAGCAAATTGGATGCCAGCAATTATAGAGGAATCTCTAAGTTGTCGGCCATCCCTAAACTTTTTGAAAACATCACCCCTCACTTAAAGCACCTTTGTAGATCAGTTATTTCTACATATCAACATGGTTTTATAAAGCGAGGATCAACAACAGCAAACCTTTTGGAGCTCTCTTCCTATATTATTAAGTGTTTCCATAATAACTTTCAGACAGATGTAATCTGTACTGATTTCAGTAAAGCATTTGACTCTGTTAACCATTCCCTCCTCGTAAGAAAAGTCGATTTAATGGGTTTTCCAAGTGATCTTCTTATTAGATCTTAAGTTATCTGAATGGCAGGACGCAAAAGGTCCTCTTTAAGAATAATTTATCTAATGTTCTAAGGGTTACATCTGGCGTCCCGCAAGGAAGCCATTTGCGAGTCTTTTGGTTTACATTATCTATAATTGACCTGCCCAAAGTTTTGATTAACTCCAGAGTGCTTTTGTAAGCGGATGACGTCACGCTTTGCGTGCAATACAATGACGTCGTCTTCCAGTCGAATTTACAAACAGATCTCAATAATTTTCAAACTTTGTGCCGTGTAAACTTATTAAACTTAAACGGGAAAGAATTTATTCAGTCGATGATTTGGGCATCCGGATAGACCCAAAACTTGACTTTATTGATCATAATTCGTCTATGGTGAATAGAGCCAGCGGTGTGCTTGGATTTATTAAACGGTGGTCGAAGGAATTCAATGACCCGTGTGTCACTTAATCCTTATATACCTCTTTAGTTCGTCCCATCTTAGAATATGGATGCTGTGTATGGAGCCCTCAGTACGGCGTCCATAGTAAACGCATCGAGTTGGTTCAAAAGAACTTTTTGCTTTTCGCTCTATGCGGTTTAAATTGGAATGCAAACCAAAGATTATCTTCCTATTCAAATAGACTCCTCTTAATAAACATACCGTCCTAAGCCAATCGTAGAACGATGCTAAGAATAACCTTCATTTATAAGCTTATCCATGGTGATTTGGAAAGTGCTGACTTGTAGAAGCAGCTTAATTTCCACGTACCAAGTAGAAGTACTAGATCTTATGCAAGCAAACAACCTGACCAGTAGTCAATTTCCTCGTAGTCTCGTACCCCAAAATTATAGCGAAACTTATTCAAAATAACGGTGGTTATGTCAGATACTAGTATAAGTTTACTAATAAAAAAAAAGTTTGATAATTTTCGAGCTCAAAGCTTAGAAGAATTTCTGTACTTATTATTTAGACCAACCCATATGTATGATTTTTCGATCAATTCGGTCGTAGTTTTTAAATGTGAAATCCAAATTTCTTTTGTTATATTTTTTTATTATCTGTAGTAAGTTTGAAAGCTAAAAAAAATTATAATTTTTTCTTGAAGCTTATAAAATAAGTTTTTGAGGCTTTAAGAAACCTCATATGCGTGTACTTATTATTTTGACCGTGTGTACGTTTAAATCCGATAATGCTCATAACTTATCTTTATTCATTAAGGGTTTCTTTTTATTTACAGACAAATTGCTTATTTCTGATCCTGTTGAATTTCATGATCGAACATTTTTGTCCCATTTATATCAATTGCCTTGGCATGAACCGCTCTTTACAAAACGTGTTGAGCTAGAATTTATAACTGGAAAACACATGACATTTTGTCGTGTTTCGAACGACTCGATATCGATAGTAAGTTCTGTTAAAAATTATTATGATGTTTCGCGTTAACTAAGAAAATTTCTCATTTTTTCAGCCATCGGAAATTATACGATTCCCTGAGTTTACCGCATATGTCAAACCAGCTAAGACTTGTCTGAATTATATGTTAAGTGGTAATGGCGATTTTCGTTCTAAAGGTTCTAGACATGTAGATGCATTTATATTAAGTCTCTTTTCTTTAATCGTCTTTATATTTTAAATTTGGCTAAATACTTTAATGCAGTAATGTAAATGGAAGTAAGTCATGCAAAATGAATATAACTATTTTTCGTTTTTAGTAAAATAAACATAAAATTATAATTTTTTAATTTTACTACGCACGAAAGTAAAAATAATTTTTAAATACTAGAGGGTTTTTCTTTACAAAGTTGACGATTTTCTAAGGAAGAAAGTGCAGAATGGGGACAGTGAGTACAATGAAGGCCTAACCTATTGTTCGGAGCAGACTGCTAGCGCCTAATTATGCGCGCATAGGTGAATGGCTCCACCTGCTGCGCTCTTAGCTCTTCTCTTTCGTGATCTATTTCTCTATCTCTTCTTCTTTTAAGCTAAGCCACATTGTAATTATATGTATTGAAGCCAAGCGTTCGATCGGTTGTTGCAGCTTCGACTAGAGAACAAAAGACAAGAAAATAAATACAGCATATAATCGACCTATTCGTGCGTTAGTTATTATTGCCCAAGGGTGGCAAATCCGTTGTCTTTCCCATAAACACCTATTCATATTATAGGGTCGCCTTACACATTATTTTTATTTTATATTATTTTTATTTCGTTACCATTTTGCACATCAGTGAAAAAATAATTTTCGTATTTAGCTATGTTGGTTTGTGTCTCCGTTTCTACTCAAACTGGATTTAGGATAGATAGTCTTTTTTCTACTGCAGGTATTGTATAAGATGTAAAGGGATAGATCGAACACCCGAATAATAAAGCAGGCATGATTTCCATGAAATTTTATTTTGTAGCATAAATTGATCTATAAAAAAATAAAATAAGAATAAAATATACTACAGTCGAGTCCCGATAATTCGAAATGGCAAGGGGATCACTTTTTTTTACGAATTAGACGGGAATTCGATTTATCGAGATTTCTATTTAAAGGGGCTCAAAAATGAAAGAGTCGAATAAACGGGGTTTTTACATTTCACATCATGTTTACATAATAAATATGTACATTCGTTTGTACGTTTTTCAAATTAAAGGAAAATTAAACAAAAAATTAACAAACAAAATTAAGCAGAAAGATTAAATTATTAAAAATGAAAATTCAAGATTTAAAATAATTGGTAATTGTTTATTGCTTCGTGTTTTTTTCTTATATTTTTTCCATTGCGTTTTCTAAACCTATTAGGTTGTCAAACACACTATTTGGCACATCATGAGTCGAAAAATAATGTTTAAGTTGAGGAATTAATGCTCTGGTTTGTAAATTCTATAAAATTTCTTCTCCGATCTGATGCCTGCAAAATCTAACGTCGCTTTAACTACAAAATATTTCGCATCGCATTACGATTTATAAGAGGTTTCGAAACAAAATTACAATTTATAAGAGGTTCAATATTCTTTGCGTTGCGCCAAATACTTCGAATTAACGAGGGGACCAAAATGTATGGAATTTTTACGAATTAACGAGTTTTTTTCAAGGGGACAGAATTTTTTACGAATTATCGCGATTTTCGATTTAGCGGGGTACGAATTATCGGGATTCAACTGTATAACTTTTCAGTTTTCAACAGATTTTTATCAAATTTAAGGTATATCTATTTTATATTATTCTAACATTTTTTGTTAAATTTTATGAAAATCGGAGACTATTTCATATAGCTGCCATACAAACGTGGCATCACCTTATTGCTATTTAACAAAAATATATATAATTTATATTATATTAATTCCTAGTGATAGAATATCTATTTGCAAGGGTACATAAACTGCTGCGTGCCGAATATAACGGTTTCTATGGCAAGACGTAAGATATTTTTGATCACTTTTTTTAAGTTATATATTTTTATAACTAAAATTTGGTATAATAATATTTTTTTCAAAGTGCTCCCATTTGCTGTAACCAATTTTTACCCAAAAACGACTACGTCGTTCTGTAGCTATACTTATATTTAGAAGATGCAAGCTCAGTACATATGGCGCAACCGGGTGAAGAAACCAGAAGTTCAATTTACTACCAACTCAAACTTCCGGATTTGTATTCCCACGATCGCTACCCAAAAGATGCAAGCTCAGCGCACGTGGCTTACCATATCTAAAGCATCTGCCAATGTGGAAATCAATGCATTGACCAATGGTAATTGGAAGCGGCCAATAATTACAAATTGTCATAACCGGCTAATGAGAACAAAGAACGTCAGCGGAAAAACAAAGAACATCAGCGGAAGTAATGACGGCGGCAGAGACGGTGACAGCGACAGAGCAGCAAGCAGCCTATATAAACGATTGTTAAGCTTAAGCAAATTTAGTTCTTAATCCAACTCAATATAATAAAGATTATTTTTTTAATAAAAAAATAACTAATAATCTTTAACTGGCGCCCGAACAGGGACCTGGGTCTAATCCTCGAAAGGTGCCAAGTTCCGCGTCTCGCGTCGATCGGTAAAAAAATCCCGACGTTCGGTATAATAACTCCGCCTAATACGTGATGAGTGAAATCCAACAACGCGAACCGGAGGAGCGAAAAAATCGCTACCCCTTGTGTAAAGGACTTGTACCTGGAGGAAAGACCAGGCCAGAAATTATGGCCGTGATCCCCTTAGTACCCGTTCGGAGGGAACGTGAGAAAAGGTATAGAGGAGGCCCCCCAGTAGACCCACACTCGAGAGGAATCGCCGCAGAGTGGGACAAAAAGGAACCCGCCAAGTCTATCGTCACGAGAGCACGCCGAGGAATGTTATTACTGTAAGAATAGTTTTAAGTACACTTGGAAAAAACAATTACACTGAAAAGAAATTAACAAAATAACAAATTAAGAATTCTCAACAAAAGTAATGATCAAAATCAAAATCTTCTATCAATAACACTGAAAAGAAATTAACACAATTAGCGATTAAGAATTCTCAACAAAAAAAATAAGAAAACGAAATTCAAATTATTTACGAATTATTTAAGATCCAACTTTTGAGTGAAAACAAAATCAAAATCCTTTATCAATTGTCATTATATCAAAATGACCGAACAAGACTTAGTTGACAGACTCTCAGGACCTTCTTCAAGCACACGACTAAACGCACGAATTATGACAGAAAGTGAGATTGAGGAAAAGATTAAAATAGTTCTAGAGGAAAACCTCGGTAACTTAGTAAAGGAAATTTTAAATCCGAATAAAGACTTTTCTAAATAGGGTATTAAAACTCTATGAAAATAAAATGGGTTCACCTAAATATCTTGGAATCCTTTTGGCAATTCGCAATAAGATTATTGGACGAGCAGACGCCGTATTGGAGTCATACAATACTCCTCTAGACTGGACAGCAATTTCGAAATGCCTAACGGCGCATTTTGCAGACAAACGTGACTTAAAAACTTTAGAATATCAACTTTATGCCCTTAAACAAGGTAGCAATACCATAGTTGAATTCTATCAGACAGTCTATCAACAACTCTCTAATTTTGAACTAAATTAGTAACTTAGATGTCTCTCAAGAGACCGTGAAATCTTTGACAGTCATGTACCGAGAAAAGGCTTTGGATACATTTGTCAGAGGCCTGAATGGCAACTTGTCACAATTGTTAGCCATTAAAGAACCACATGACTTAGGGCACGCTCTTCATCTATGCAGCCTCCTTGAGAACCAAAATACTAAAATTTCTAATTGACACCGGTTCAAACCAAAATGATATCCAAAACAATTAGTACCAAAACCCAAACCTAACGAAAAAGTTTTCTCCATCAATTCAGTCGGAGGAAATACCAAAATAACGCACCATGCTATGCTTAAACTTTTTAACCTTTCCGATGCACCGATGAAATTCTTTTTATTAAATACTTTAAAAACTTTTCATGGTATTCTAGGCCCAAAAGAAAATTCAAGCTATAGTTCAGCTCTGTCAAACTTGTAAAAAATCAAAGTACGACAGACACCCCTCAAAAGGAGAAATCCAATCAACTCCCATCCCAAATTACCCAGGAGAAATTATTCACGTAGATATTTACATTACAGGAAAACAAAGCGTATTAACAGGTATCGATAAATTCTCAAAATATGCACAAGTTAAAATTTTAGAGTCAAAAGCAAAAAAGTCAAAAGTCAAAAAGACATAAAAAATCCACTAAGAGAAATGCTTATTGCTTTTGGTATGCCGAAAATAATAGTAATGGATAACGAACGAGCACTAAGCTCGGCTGCAATAAGGTTCATGCTAGAAGACCAACTTAAGATATCAGTACATACCACAGCCCCGTATTCATCGACAAGTAACGGACAAATAGAAAGATTCCATTCAACATTAACCGAAATTATGCGATGTCTCAAAAAAACAACGAGAGTATGACATTTGCAGACTTACTTTTTAAATCAGTTCAAGAATATAATAAATCCATACATTCAGTAACGAAAGACAGACCTGTAGACATATTTTTCAGAAGCACAATTCCAAGTTCAATAAAAGACATTGAGGAAAAGAGGGAAGAAATCAAACAGAAAATAAAAACAAAACAAGTTACAGATCTAGAATACCACCATCAAAAAAGAAAACAACCGATTCAATATTCACCAGGCGAAACAGTACTCGTAAAAATAGATAAAAGACTAGGAACAAAACTTACACCCAGATACAAATCAGAGAAAGTAGCAGAAAACAAAAACACCACTATTAAAACACAAACCGGAAAAATCATTCATAAAAATAATATAAGAACATAAATCTTCAGACTATTTTTACCAACATGCTTGGGGATAACCACGGTCCTCGATTATTCCAATTCGCAAATCACAGGAAACAGGACTGGCAGCTAAACAAGACGGAACATTTAAAATCATCCACATGTTTAACTTACAGAACTACGAAGAAACACTTTCGGAATTGGACGAGTCACTTCATAGAATCACATCATCTCACCCATTACACCCATATCTTTCTTACGAATTAGGACAGCTACATACTGATTTACACAGACTACAAACTAGGAAAAGACAAAAAAGGGCAATAGAAGCAATAGGTACTGCATGGAAATGGCTGGCAGGAACGCCAGATCACCACGATTACGAAATTTTAGAAAACAAGATAAATGAACAACTAGAAAACAATAATAGACAAGTAGTAATCAATAAACTAATTAATAAAAAATCAACCAACTAACTAACGTCACTAATGCACTGCTAAAAGGCGCTCAGAGCTCAGAAGAAATTCAGAATCAGAAAGCAAATATCCTAAAATATAAAATACAATTAATAAAAGAAGAAATAACTAATATAATACACGCAATTTCATGGGCAAAATCAAACACAGTAAATTCATTTGTATTTACAACCACAGAAACCACAATAATAGAAGATATCTTCAGAAAAGAAAATAACTTATTTTTGAGAGTAGAAGAGTTTACTAAGGTCAAACTAGCCACAAACGGTAACGACCTCCTTTACATTATTAGTTTACCAACCATAAAAACAGACAACCGCAAAACACTTAAAATTAAAGCAATAAAGAAAGCCCAAATTATAAATGACATAAAACACGAAAATTTGTTAGAATGTAAGAAACAACTATTTGCAATAACAGAACCATGCGAATCCCATAATGATAAGACTATTTGTAACTCCGAAAAATTGTTAGATTTAAGTAACGATACTTGTGTAACTGCATTACTAAATTTAAGAGAACTCGAATGTAAGATAATTAACAATCAGCACATACCAGATTTTGAGGAGATACTACCAGGCACCATACTACTGAACGATTTCAATGGACCAGTATCGCTGGATGAAAAGGAGCTAAAATTACATGGCTCTTTTATCATACAATACCGAAACTCAACGGTTACTATTGGCGAAGTGACGTACAAATCAAGAGAAATCAACATAGCCGAACCAGAACATCCAGTTTTCCAACTTATGGGAGAAAAAACCAAACTTGAGGAAGTTCTCTCACTTCGAATGATCAAAGAGTTGAACATCAACAACACAAAAGTGATTGAGAAACTAAGAAGCAACGCAACAATATCAGCTTCTGTTAGCTATGGATCTACCATCATCCTCCTGATAGTGATAATAGTCATGGCCACAGCACTCCTACGAAAACGTAAACAGACGGAAAGAACAACCGCCCCTCTTCCGGAAATGCAAGAAAAACCTACACAATCCGGACCGGTACTCTTTTACGTTGCGACCGAGGACAGTCGCGTTTAAGGAGGGAAGAGTTAACAACCTAGTTTCTAAAATCGTTGACAAAGAAGATGCAAGCTCAGTGCATATGGCGCAACCGGGTGAAGAAACCAGAAGTTCAATTTACTACCAACTCAAACTTCCGGATTTGTATTCCCACGATCGCTACCCAAAAGATGCAAGCTCAGCGCACGTGGCTTACAATATCTAGAGCATCTGCCAATGTGGAAATCAATGCATTGACCAATGGTAATTGGAAGCGGCCAATAATTACAAATTGTCATAACCGGCTAATGAGAACAAAGAACGTCAGTGGAAAAACAAAGAACATCAGCGGAAGAAATGACGGCGGCAGAGACGGTGACAGCGACAGAGCAGCAAGCAGCCTATATAAACGATTGTTAAGCTTAAGCAAATTTAGTTCTTAATCCAACTCAATATAATAAAGATTATTTTTTTAATAAAAAAATAACTAATAATCTTTAACTTATATAACAAGAAAGGAAGCACGCTGAAGTTTATATACCCTTGCAGATAGAACTTCGATGACTAGGAATCCATACAATATACAATATATATATTAATGTTAAAAAACAATGAAGTAATACCTGCTTTCATTTCATTCACCTATACATATTATATTTGCAGTTTTACATTCACAGATTTGCATTTTTGCTCCACATCTAACGATCGTTTGTATGGCACCTATGCACTATGGTCCAGCGGACCACTTTTTTAGGCCAAAATTAATAACTCCGGTAATTTCAAATATATCAACTTGAAACTTTCCCAATCGTAATTTAGTACTTATAGGATGATACTGTATAAAAAAAAAAAAATTCCGGATCAGATTACTATATCCTATAGCTGTCATAGGAACGATAAAAAAAAATTTTGAGATAAATTCATAAATCTTCGGTTACATAAAAATTAATTAATAAATTAAAATAATAAATAATTTTTACTAAATCCACAAAATTTTATCAAAATCGGATAACGAATTACTATAGTTTTTATTAAAAGAAACAAAATATAGGTTTGTTTTTGCTTATAATTGCATGAACAATTGATTATAAACACTTTTTACGATATAAAAATTTTGTTTTGTCATTTGTCTTATATGAATGACTATATTCCAGCAATTTTATTGTATTTCTATAAGTTTGCTTAGGATTAAGACAGTATTACACCTTTTTAATTGGCATTTTTATAAAAAATTTGGTGATCTTTTAACACAAATTCCAAGAAATGTGGTCAAAAGTGGCATTTCTCATTATATGCAAATAAAAAAGTATACAATTCCCTACAAATCCCAATAGGTCCCAAGGTGGGACTAGGTGGGACTCACTTTGTACAGCTTCTTAAAAACAAGTTTTTAATGAACAGTTACATTTTTTTTAAGACAAAATTTAACATCAAATTTCAAAAATACCAGATTAGCTTCGAACATTTTCCATTACAAAACAAGTAGTTCAAACGTTACTTATTCAATTTAAAAAAAATTGGTTCAGTTCAGTATTTTTTTTCGAGTTTTCGTAATTTTAAAATAGCCATTTTTTACTCAATTTCACTCTACCCGTTGTCCTGCGTACAAAAAGCTGACTTTAAAGACCTCGTCCGCTAGAGTGGCACCACCTATGAATATTTTGGGTATTCTACATTGATGGTCACTCTATTTCTAATCCATCGAGACCAAAATCATTTTATTTTGACCACTTTCAAAAAATGTGTTTTGGCCAAGAAAAGTGGTCCGCTGGACCATAGTGCTATGTGGTATAGTCGTCCGATTTTTAAAAAATTTGACACAAAATTTAAGACTGATATAAAATGTATTGTATTCATCTATATATATAAAAATGCTCTGTTCGTGTCTACATCCTTCATAGACTTGAAAAGTTCTGAACCGTTTAAGCCCAAATTTTTACACAACATGCGTTGAGGTTCCAGCTCGGTTATTGTATACTTTTGATGTTGATAGCTTATCTGCGGTTGCGAATATATCAATTTTTTTAGCGTTTCCCCGTGCCCCTACTGCTGCGCCCTCTACAGGCAGCCAGCTGAATCAAAGCATTTCTTGTCAAACATTCAAAACATATTGAAAGAAGAAAGTTGAATAGTTCTGAACCGTTTAAGCCCAAATTTTTAGAGAACATGCGTTGAGGTTCCAGCTTGGTTATTGTCTACTTTTGATGTTGATAGCTTATCTGCATTTGCGAATATATCACTTTTTTCGCGTTTCCCCATGCCCCTACTGCTGCACCCTCTACAGGCAGCCAGCTGAATCAAAGCATTTCCTGTCAAACATTCAAAAAAATTTAAATAAGGAATTGGAGAAAAAATTTTATTTTTTTGTTCAGGTTCAGTAAGTAAGTAAGTAACGAGGAATCAGCAGAAAGACGAGCAGATAGGCTTGAGAGAAAACGATTGAGAGTTAGGCAGTCGCGTTCTGCAGCAATCGATTTGATTCACTCTCAAAATAATGAACGCGACAGGGCAAGGGTAGCTGAAGCGCGTTTACAGCTTGCAGAAGATCAAAACCTGCAATACAATCGTCTTGCATTCAGATATAATCCAACTATTGATTACAGCTCGAATCGAATGTCGTTATTGGACGAATGCATCAGGTCTGCATATACCGTCAGGCTCTCAAATTCAAAAACGAACCAAAAGGATTGTGTTGCGCTTCCGGGAAAGTGGAATTGCCTCAACTTGAAGCACCACCAGAGCCTCTGCACTCCCTATTCGCTGGATCTACTGCAGAATCGAAGCATTTCCTGTCGAACATTAGGAAATACAACTCTTGCTTTCAAATGACGTCATTTGGTGCGGAAATTATAACTGCACAATTCATGCCAACTTTTAAAATCAAAGGACAAATCTATCATAAAGCCGGTTCCCTGCTTCCGTTCCCAGACAGCGAACACAAATTTCTTTTTCTTGGTGATGATGGAAATGAAGTAGATGCACGTTATGGAATCAATACCTAAATACGCTGAAGAGGCACATTATTTCGCAGCTACAGAAGCTTTTTCACGAACGGAACAATTTGGTGCTTTTATTCAAAACAGCAATCGATATGATGCCTTCGGATACCCATAAAATTGTCATTCATGCAGACAAAACGCCTGCTGGAGAACATATCAAGAGATATAATGCTCCAACTATAGACGAAGTGGCAATTGTCATAGTCGGGGATCAGTTTCAACCTCGAGATATTGTTCTCCATCGGTGAAACGATCGATTGGTAAACGTCGCAGAAACTCTTCTGGGATGGTGCCGATGGATACCATTTCAATGTGAAGATGGTAGATCCAGTCAATGGTGTAGAAACGACTAATAAGTGCAGCGCGATGAACTTTTACTCATACAGGTTAATGGTTCGGAGGACCGATTGCAATCATATATTGAAATGTCGTCAGTTGTTTTATCAGTACATTGTCGATATGTATGCAAAAATTGAAACAGAACGTTTGCTGTTCCTCCGATTGAATCAGACGAAACTTCGGTCCAATGAATATATACATTTGCGGGATGCTGTGATGAATGACCGTAATACAACCAACGTTGGAAAGCTCACGATTTTGCCATCCTCATACATAGGTAGTCCACGCCACATGCATGAATATGCTCAAAATGCCATGGCATATGTTCGTTGCCACGGCCGTCCAGACTTATTTATCACCTTCACATGCAATCCAGCTTGGGACGAGATAGTACAGCTGTTCTTTCCTGGACAATCGTATAGGGATAGGCATGAAATCACAGCCCGTGTTTTCAGACAAAAGCTCAAGTCAAGAGAATGGTCAACGTGTCTATTTCACAGAAAGAAATGTGCAAGAAAGAGTCCTGAATCCGCCAGCGACAACTCTGACTGCCTTCTTCACCTTATGCCAGGAAGATGATTTTGCCAGAACCTTGATGTATTCAGAAGTGCCCTCTTAACCATAATATGCCACAGAGAAACGTGGCAGGGTACAGCTAGTTATTTTATAACTTTACACAAAATTGTAGATTAAAATAAAATGCCTATATCTCATATTTGATGAAAATCTGGTGAAAACTGAAGAAGTTATAATCTTTAATTTTATTAATTTCTATTATTTCTTATAAAATGGATATGTATCAAATTTGATGAAAATCTGTTGAAAACTGAAAATGTTATACTTTTTAATTGAATTCATTTCTCGATCGTTCCTATGGGAGCTATATAATAAAGACGTCCAATTTTCATAAAATTTTACACAAAATTGTAGAATAATATAAAATGGCTATATCCTAAATTTGATTAAATTCTCTTGAAAACTAAAAATGTTATCGCCACCGCGATTGTCAGTCTTCCGACAACAGCCACCGCCATTCTCATTCCTCTCAAGTTTCTCGATCGTTCCTATGGGAGCTATATGATATATTAGTCCGATTTTCATAAAATTTTACATAAAATTGTAGAATAATATGAAACGGCTATATCTCAAATTTGATGAAAATTTGTTGAAAACTGAAAATGTTATACTTTTTAATTGAATTAATTTCTCGATCGTTCCTATTGGAGCTATATGATATAGTCCTCCAATTTTCATAAAATTTTACACAAAATTGTAGATTAATATGAAATGGCTATATCTCAAATTTGATCAAATTCTGTTGTAAACTAAACGGCCCGTACCGACATATGTATATACGAGTGAGAGTATATAGAAGACTAACTACAAAGTTTCATCCAAAAAACTTTAAAACTGAGACGTAGAGACGGACAGACGGACATGGCTAGATCGACTCGGCTGTTGATCCTGATCAAGAATATATATACTTTATATAGTCGGAGGTGCCTCCTTCACTGCGTTGCAAACTTCTGACTGAAATTATAATACCCTGCAAGGGTATAAAAATGAAACCCATTTTTCGTTGTCGCCACATAACATTAAAACGGCCTGACCGATTTGGTTGATTTTTTTTTTGTAGTTTGAAAAAAGTCGCGTAACGAATGTGAACGTCATCTGTAATGGGTAATCTGTGACACCATATCGATAGGAAAAAAATCTGTGGTATTCTGTGGCAACACATCCACCGCGGCATGACCGATTTGAGTGAAAATTGGTAGGGAGGTAGCTTAGAGTCAGGGGTCGGACATAGGATACTTTTTATTTCGTTCGACAGAAAAGCGGGATATCCATCGCAGATGTATAGCATTTACTACAAAGCAATATATCAAGTAGTCTAATCAATTAAATAAAGAAAGTGTAGGCAAGTGTCTTCAAGGTGGTATGTTGAAATGTGTTAATTTTGTGGATCCGTGCATTTGAGGTTATAGTCCAAAAAGGGCGACGTGTATTCACAGAACTTAAAGGAAGGAATGGAAAATATAAGAATATTGAGAAAACGAGTGAGGACACGAAGATCATAGGCATCAACAATGACAACTATATGACGACTATATACCGATATTGCAATACGTTGAAGGTTTAAGGAGGAATGACTGGATTGTGCAACGCAAGTGGAATAGTTTAAGTGGCTCAATTACTTTCCAAATATGGAGCGGAAGAAGAAAAAATTTCTTCATTTGTTTTATTACAAATCGAAGTGCTACACAAAGCGAAGCCATCTGATGGGGGGCATTATTAGACTTGTATTTCAACAAGGAGCCCAAAGAAGAATTTCGTAACGAAGAGCAGCAGTACCGACGAGTGCAGAACAGCAGACATCGAGGAACGTAAACGCTACGAAACAAAACATGGGAACAGCGGGTTAGACCACCCTGAACGCCTGAAAATATGACGATTTTTAAAATTTGATATCGACAAACCTATTAAGAATACAACTTTTAATACCCTTGCAGGGTATTATAATTTCAGTCAGAAGTTTGCAACGCAGTGAAGGAGGCACCTCCGACTATATAAAGTATATATATTCTTGATCAGGATCAACAGCCGAGTCGATCTAGCCATGTCCGTCTGTCCTTCTGTCCGTCTGTCCGTTTCTACGCAAACTAGTCTCTCAGTTTTGAAGCTATCTGAATGAAACTTTGTAGTTAGCCTTCTATATACTCTCACTCGTATATATGTCGGAACGGACCAGATCGGACTACTATATCATATAGCTGACATAGGAATGATCGGAAAATTTTTAACTTTTTCAGTTTTCAATAGAATTGGATCAAATTTGAGATATAGCCATTTTACTATACTCAATAATTTTGCATACAATTTTCTGAAAATCGGACGACTATATCATATAGCTCCTATAGGAACGATCGAGAAATTAATACAATTAAAAATTATAACTTTTTCGGTTTTCAACAGATTTTCATCAAATTTGAGGTATAGCCATTTTATATTAGTCTTAAATTTTGTGTCAAATTTTATGAAATTTTATTTCGGACGACTATATCATATAGGTGCCATACAAACGATCGTTTGATGTAGAGGAAAAATGCAAATCTGTGAATGTAAAACTGCAAATATAATATGTATAGGTGAATGAAATGAAAGCAGGTATTACTTCATTGATTTTTAACACAAATATATATAATTTATATTGTATGGATTCCTATTCATAGAAGTTCTATCTGCAAGGGTATATAAATTTCGGCGTGCCGAAGTTAGTTTCGTTTCTTGTTACTTATTAGTATATCCAAGTAAATATGTTGAACGAAAAAATACTTATTGGAATAAGAAAAGATATTTACGAATGCCGAAGATATGGCCAGTCAATTTTTTTTAAGGGAGTAGTCGTATGGTGTGCATGCACATTTCTTATTTGAAACCCGTAAGTAAACTTTTTTTTTTTTAATTTACTAGGAAACCTGGCAAACTTCGTTTCGCCATCAGATGGCTTCGTTTTATGCAACATTTCGTTTTGAGATAAAAACAAATGAAGTAATTTTTTTTTACTTTTGATTTATATTTGAAAATTAATGGAGCCACTTTAACATTTACACTTGCGCAGCACAATCCCGCCGTTTCTCTTTTGAACTTTAACGCATTGCAATATCGGTATATAGTGGTCATTGGTTCAATATCTAAATTTTCATCATCACTGCAGTTCTCCATTGATGCCAATGATCTTCGTGTCCTTACGCGTTTTCCCAATAGGGGACTTTCTCTTATTATATTTTGTCTTTCTTCGTTTAAGTTGTGATAATACACGTCTTCCTTTTGGACTATAACTTTAAATGCGCGGATCCACATAATTAACACATTTCAACTTACCACCTTAAAGTCAAATGCCTTTATTTATTTTATTGTTTTTAATTGAAACGTAGGAAACGACTACTTGATATATTGGTTTGTAGTAAATGCTATATATCAGCGATGGATATCCCGCTTTTCTGTCGAACGGTGATAAAAAGTATCCCATGTCCGACCCCTGACTCTAAGCTACCTCCCTACCAATTTTCACCCAAATCGGCCAAGCCGCGGTGGATGTGTTGTCACAGATTACCACAGATTTTTTTGTTATCGATATGGTGTCACAGATTACCGATTGCAGATGACGTTGACCATCTTTACGCGTTTTTTTTTTAATATGCAAAATTAAATGTATATTTTTCAATCTTTCTGAGAGATTTTCTTAATATTTGTTTCCGGAATAACCTTGTACAGAATATTAGAAAACTAAAAAAAAAATCAGCCAAATCGGTTATGCCGTTCATGTTATGTGGCGACAACGAAAAACAGGTTTCATTTATATATATATAGATATATATTATATATATTGAAAATGTACTAAAAAAAACGTTGGATCAATTATATATATATTTCTGAAATCATAATCAAATGATCAAATAACATACCTGATAACCTGTTCAGTTAATCAGACCTGATCAGGTCAGATATTTATTCTCAAAATTTTAACAAGCTTAAAATAAACTATATGCAATTCCCAAATCAACATGCCCAGTATCAACGGCATGGAGCTAAAACTTTCGGAGCGAGCGAAGTATCTAGGAGTTATTCTGGATAAAAAGCTCTTATGGAAAGATAACATTGCAGAAAGAGTAAGGAAAGCAAGCATCGCATTCTACTCCTGCAGGAAAATGTTTGGGAACAAATGGGGACTGCACCCAAAGATAATTTTATGGCTCTACACTGCAGTGGTACGACCAATTCTTACATACGGAGCCCTAGTATGGTGGCCGGCACTAACTAGGGCTTACAACAGAACGAAGCTGACACGGATGCAACGGGCAGCGAGTGCGGGGGCCGTGGGTGCAATGCGCTCATGCCCCGCGGCTGCCCTCAACGCCATCCTGGATTTAATGCCGATAGAGCTGTTTGTGAAGGACACTGCGGCACAGAGCGCAGTAAGACTGAAGGCGAGCAATTGCTGGAGGGACTACGGCGCCGGGCACGGCAAGATCCTTGGAAACAGTAGCATTAATACAGACGTTAAGACCGACTACATGATCGCGGAAATGAAATTCGGGAATGCATTCTCGACATCATACCCATCAAGGGAAGACTGGAGTAGGGGCAGAGTAGTAGTGGAGAACGAGGTGTCCCTCTACACCGATGGCTCAAAAATGAGCTGCGGCGTAGGGGCTGGGATCTTCGCTGAAAATTGGAGAATTGAACAGGCTTTCAATCTCTCTAACTCAGCGACGGTCTTTCAGGCCGAGTTACTAGCCATAAGGGAAGCAGTCGAACTTTCCTTAAGGCAGGACCTCAGGGGCAAAAGAGTTCGAATCTACTCGGATAGCCAAGCGGCTATAAAATCCCTATCTGCCGTGAAAACGAACTCACGACTAGTGGCAGAATGACAGAAGGCCCTTAACAGACTTGCCGACAAAAATAAGGTACAAGTAACTTGGGTACCGGGACACAACGAGATCCCAGGAAATGAGAAGGCAGACGAACTAGCCCGTGCAGGCTCGGCAGGGCTAAGCTCTGACTTCGAATTACCGATCTCCCTAAACGCGATCCAGACAAGGATCCATGACCACTTTAGACAGATAGCTAATAAAGAATGGCAAGGCAAGAGTGATCACAGAAGGTCAAGGGAATGCTGGCCGAGGTACGACGAAAAACGAACCAGGGAACTGCTATCCAACAGCAAACGGGATATCAGCAGGTTCACGGCACTCACCACGGGACATTGGGCGATCGGTTCGCACGCAATGAAGTTGGGACTGCCATACAACGCAATCTGTAGAAGCTGTAAGCAACCTACAGAGCAAGAGACACCGGAACATCTGCTCTGCTTCTGCCCAGCGCTAAACTATATCAGATTTCGCCACTTCGGTGCCTACCAGTTGGAGTCACTGGGAAACATAGGAAAGCTGAAAGTTTCGACAATCCTAGGTTTCCTGGCTGACTCTGGATGGTACTGATAGTGTATAACAACAACAAACAGAGGGTGTGGAGCAAAAAGGAGCTTAGCTCTAATTGGAGGCCCCAGAAATGGGCCTCACCACTGCAACCTACCTACCTTAGAGGATATTTTCCTGCTCTTAGTTTCATATACTGTGGGATAGGTAAATAAGAGACAATAAACCCAACTGTAGGGTAATAAAAAAGGTCTCGGTGCATCAGAGAATCATTAGCAAAATGAAAAGTAGTCTAACAAGATTTAAGCCGAAGTCTTCGCAGTTAACAGTTTCATATTTTTAATTGTTGATAATTATACCTAAAGTTTTGCTCGAAATATAAAATTACGTCTAATGGTGGTTGTAAATTACCAAAACTATCGAAATATTCCTTTCTTAAAATTCTCCACCCAATGCGTTCTATTTGATTAAGACTCTGCTAAATTCATACTTTATATCAAATGCTCTTTTGGGTAGCACATTTAATCGATTTTTTTATTAAGACTTTGTTTTTGATTATATTTCGAAAATGAGATCCCATATCCCTTACTATGTGGTTGTGAACATAACCCCTCACCCAAAGCAACTAATTCATTTTTCTGTTATCCCTGGGTTACCTATAGCTTTTCTTTTGCCACTCTCACATTATAAATAGTCTTTGCTATTGCTGCACTACCTGAGACAAACTGACTTAGCACTTAGGTCTGTTAAATTGGAATAAGTCAAAAAAGAAGAGACATCTAACATTTTTCCTACAACTTGTTGTGTTTGATACTACTTTTTGTGCTATTTTTGTACTCTTTCACATTTCCGACCATATGATGTATCTATATTCGTGATTAGCAAAAGCCGAGTCGATCTAGTCATATCCGTCTGTCCGTTCCTACGCAAGTAGTTCTGAAGCTATCTGAATGTAACTTTGCAGTTAGTCTTCTATTTACTTTCACTAGTATATGTGTCGGAACGGGCCGGATCGGGGACTATATCATATAGCTGCCTTAGGAACGATGGGAAAATTTTTACAACCAAAATTTTACCTGTTACAGTTTTCAACAGATTTTTATCAAAATCGAGATAGCCACTCAGTATAATTCTTGAATTTTGTTTAAAATTTAATGAACATCGGACTACTACTTTATATAGCTGCCATAGTAACGATCGAGAAATTAATACAATTAAAAATCATAACTTTCAGTTTTCAATTGCAATTGCGTTCCGAAGTTAGCTTCCTTTCTTGTTTTTATTCAGATGCCTTTTGGTAGTCTCATCATATTTGATTTTTTTTTATACTCTTGTGCTTTCTCTTGATTCTTTTCTGCCTATTTTACAATTTTCATGACGTTGCTTTATTTTTGAGTATTATATAATTCTTCTATTTTTCCCTTTAGTTCATCTAATGTTTTCATCTGTGTTCAATGTGAAAAAGCACTTTGCATGAAATTTGTTTGATTCTACGGTGTTGTGTATTATTTAATACTTGTTAAAATGAAGTGGGCAGATTATAAGCTAAAAATAAGTTGGGCTTGAGGAATTCTTTTTGACGACGCTGGAGCGAAACTTGTGGCTGCTCCTTTTGCTGTCGATATCCCAGAAGAAAAAAAGGGGGTTAAATATGGAGAAGTGGATGAGTGCCCGTATAGTTTGTTTGATATTCATAATGTGTTTGGTTTGCCGCTTGTCCCATTGTGCGGGAGAGCTGCGTTCAGCCAATCGCTCGCTTGTTGCTGGTGCATACGAGTGCATATGAGGAGAAACAAAAAAAAGGGTAGTCTGCAATTGCGATCGCCGCTGAACACACGCCGCCGATCTAACGCTGTTATCTTTAATTATCTACACACACCCTTTTGTATATAGACATAGTTTACATTATAAAGCTTGAATATATTCTTGCAGTGTTTGATCTTGGTTGAGAACAATTACCTCTTGTTAGCTGTACAAGGGGAGACAACTTTTCATAATATAACTAACTTATCTTAGCCTAAGGACCTCGGTCCCGACCGACAGTGTGAGAGCGGGCCCGAGAGGTGGAGAACGGACAAGCCGTCCTTCGGCTCTCCTAGCAGCAAGCGAAGCTCCGGAATGTGGATACGTTCTATCAGGAATACCGAAGAGCAGAGAGCGGGATATCGTAGATTCGCTCGACGGTCAGTGCACGGAGGGCCGAAATAAGGGAGTTTCAGAGCGGCCGAGCTTTTGGAAGCGCGTTGGGCAGAGGCGGCGAAGTAATTATGCTTTACAAATTTTGGGATAGCCAACAACTTAGAGATTCCTCTATAATTGGTGACATCCAATTTGCTACCTTTTTGTGAAGAGGAATAATAAACGATTCCTTAAAAAAAGTGAAAAGTGAGAGATTTCTAAGGATAAGGTAAACAATTTCAGAAGGGGATACCACAGGGCGTCGGCACAATATCTGCCAGGAATTCCGTCGGGGCCTGGCGAATAAACTGGCTTGACACGATGAAGATCTAAAAGAAGAGAGCTTTCGTTTAGGATAGACAGAAAATTAAGTTTGATGTGGGTATGTCGTAGGAATAGGTCTGGTGTAGATACGAAGAGCTAGAATAGGTTGTTTAAAAAAACTGCGAAAATAGATCGGCTATTGCCTGATCATTATTTGCGGTAGTATTTTCAAATGAAAGCGAGGAAGGATTTGGCTTTATTTTTTAGGCTTACGTTTAGTGTTAACGAAATTATAAAACTGTTTTGGGTCCTGTGAGAACTGGGCCCTACAACGAGTTAAATAGTTTTTATAACACTGCGCGTTCAGCACGGTAAAGTTTGACCGAGCTGTTAAATAAGATGAAAGGGGAGATTGAGAACCGGTGAATTTAAATTTAGCATACAGTCTAGATTTTTTATTTTTAAGTTGGCTCAACTCTTTGGTAAACCACGGCGGTTTATTCGAGCTTGGAGGATAATTTAACGGAACACTTTCAGTAAAAAATGAATTCATGGCACTGTACAAAATATCCACGGCAACTGCCATGTCAGTGCACATGTATAGATCGGACCAGTTGAACTCGTTTATAAAATTATTCAGCCGTTCAAAGTCCGTTTTGCGAAAACATAGGACTTTATTGGCTGGACGGTCAGAAATATTCTGTACGTCACACCCAATATCAAGAGTCACTTCGAAAGTTGGATGATAAGGATCTTCGGGCTGCGTCAGAGGCGCCACCCTTGCTAAACTGACTCTCCAGGATTAGAGACGAAGCAAAGATCAAGCAAGCGCTGTACAGAATTTCGAACATTGTTGACTTGAGACGGCGAAATGTCGAACAAGCCAGCGATAAAGTCATGTTGTGTAGAAGTTAGGACAGTATTGGTGGAATTATTTGAACACCAAATAGCCCCAAGGATATTAAAATCACCCAGTACTACCAACTGGTCTCTATCCAAAAGTCTACTGGAAAAAGCTATAAGGGCTTTTGGGAAGGCAGATTGGTTAACTGCCGTCAATATTTGTTACCCCCCAGGGGACAAAACAGATATCACCGGCAGTACGGGCACTCCCGCTGTACTTTCGGGCACCGAATCTTTCCTAGCGCTCGATCTCAGCTCTCTTGGTATTAATGTTGAGGTCGAGGGCTGTGCCGATCCGTCTACATGCTGCCCACCAATTAAAGTTTTTCCCGCCTGGTAGACTCATTTAATAGCTTAAGGCTATTAAATTGGCTATCCAGTGCCAAGAACATATGAGTTTTTTGAAAACTCGATAATATGACCTTAAAACCGCATGAAGGACAACATCTCCTTCTCCACCTCGCGACAGGTCTCGCAGCGACGTAGACCGATGTTTTTTCTAACATCGTCTACCGTCCGAGCTGCAACACGAATGCACTTGGCGTGCAAGATGTTGTCGCACAGCCAGCAGCCGGTAAGGTCACCTGCAGTAATGGGCTTTGGGAATTTATAATTGGGACTTACCACTGTACTTTAACGTTTGGAGATAAGCGAGAAAGAGAGAGAGCGATATATAAGATGAGCGACACAAAGAAAGCGAGAGGCAGGGGAGCGAGAGAGCGGGGAAGCGAGAGAGCGGGGGAGCGTATTAGAAAGCAACGTTTATATGTCACGATGGCGCAGACAACGCACAGTGGTTCGGCTTCTATGTTATATTGTTACATAATTTTCCCCAAAATTAAAAAAAATATAAGCATATGTTATAAGAAAAGGGCTATATCGTACGTCTATATGATATACCTGCTATAGGAACGATCGTTTATAAATACAAAACTTGTATGATTTTTTTTTAGATGTATGTTATCTGAACGCCCAAAATTCTTTTGCATGTAGCCAATCGATTTGCGAAGTTTGTTGAGCTCGAAATTGTAGCCGTTATTCTCAATATTATATTGAACATCCTCGTAACTTTCCGTAATTTCGCAGCGTTGCTACCATCTTTGGTGCACCATAAATTTTAAATATACTGTCGTGAAAATATACAATGATACTAATCTCCTTTGGGAATGCAAACAAAAATTATTAAAAAAAAAACGGAAAAAATAATTCGAATAACTTTAAGCAAAAGTAATTGACAAATAACATGTAAACAATCACAAAAGACGAACACAAAGACACAACAAAAATAGAGACACAAAAGACGGCACAGGAGCTTCGCTGCAAGCAGACAAAATTTGACCTTGAAAAAATAAGAAGTCGTGTTGGCATATTAACGATAACAACTACATTTGCAACATTTCGCACCTAACTTTTACGATTTTAAAATCTTAAATTTCTGATAAATTTAAAAAAATCCTTATGGGAATTCGTGTGGGAACACAACTAAAACTTTTGGTAAACAAATTTAAGACACACAAAACAGGTACAAACAAATAAGTTTTACATATCAAGTTAGTTTTTATTAATTTCATATCAAATTAGTATAACTTAATTTCATAAAGAAAAATAAATGCATTGAGCTTCAAATTCCTTTTTCAATAATATAAATTTATAAACTTGAACAGTTGCCAGTCCGATTTGCAGTGCGCTTTTGCTTTGAAACATTTTATCACAGCTCCGATGCGCTGTTGAAATGAACACGTGTTCATGATTTTGATTCTATTTTTAGAAAGTACGGTTAGGTTTCCAATGAAAACCGGTTTGCAAATTGAAAGATTGGACAGTTTAGAAACAAACTGTGTAAATTTAATTTAAATATTTTCTGATTGGTATCTTTGATTTTTGGCTTCTGACGGAACCACTGTGCAACGGCTAAACGGGGAAGGCACAAAGAGGAATGTGAAGGTCTCGCGGCAGAGAACGACCACGTCGCCGGACAGAAATTTCCCGAGTTGCACACAAAAAAAAAAAAATAAAAACTAGCACGGCTGAACGATACCTTGGGTGTTACACGCACATAAGGATAAGACCAAAGTTAAATAGAATATATGAGAGAAATATATATTCGACGTTGATGCACTAAGGTCAGTACATTCAAGTGGCCCGTATGACACCAGGCACGTGCCTGTTTGGCTTAGGTGTTAGTAGGCGCGATGGAAAATATAGGACAGAATACGAGGAAAATTGACTACCGGCGTGCTGCCAGATTGTTAGCTTGCATGCTTACTAAGTGTATTAGTATTCAAGATTTTAATTTGGGAAGGGTGTCAACGTTAGAGATTAGTGTGTACAAATCATTATAATTTGCACATAACACTCAAAAAGGTTCATGCAGTTCAAAGGAGGTTCTACAGTGGCGCAACACTAATGGGATATAGGATCTACTAGTTCTACGTGGTACGTGGAAATTAAGCTGACTCAACAAGTCAGGATTTCCCACATCACCATGGATAAGGTTAAAAATAAAGGTTATCCCTAGCATCGTTCTACGATTGGCTAAGGACGGCAAGTTTATTAATAGGAGTCTATTTGAGTAGGAAGGTTATCTTTGGTTTGCATCCCAAGTTCTTTTGAACCGACTCAATGCGTTTTCTACGGACGCCGTACTTAGGGCTCCAAACGCTGCATCCATATTCTAAGATGGGACGTACTATAGAGGTATATAAGGATTTAGTGACATAGGGGTCAATGAATTCAAGCACACCCCTGGGTCTACTCACCACAGACGAAATATGATCAATAAAGTCAAGTTTTGGGTCTAAGCTAAGGATGCCCAAATCATCAACAGAATTCATTCTTTCCAAAGAGCAGCAGTTCAGCGTGTAAGTAGCAAGCTTAGGAACGTCATCCGCTATTATAGTTATTCATAATGTAAACTATAAAGTTCCCAAATGGCTTCCTTGCGAGACGCCAGATGTAACCCTTAGAACATTAGATAAATTATTCTTAAAGAGGACCTTTTAAGTTCTGCCATTCAGATAACTTGAGATCCAATTAAGAAGATCACTTGGAAAACCCATTAAGTCGAGTTTTCTTACGAGGAGAGAATGGTTAATAGAGTCAAATGCTTTACTGAAATCAGTATAGATTACATCTGTCCGAAAATTATTATGGAAGCCCTTTATAATATACGAAGGAGCTTCAAAAAAATTTTTGTTGTTGATCTTCGCTTCATAAAACCATGTTGACATGGAGAAATAACCGATCTACAAAGGTGCTGTAAGTGAGGGGTGATAATGTTTTCAAAAAGTTTAGGGATGGCCGACAACTTAGAGATTCCTCTATAATTGCTGGCATCCAATTTGCTACCTTTTTTGTGGAGAGGAATAATAAACGATTCCTTCCAAATAATGGGAAAGTGGGAGGTTTCCAAGGACAAGGTAAACCATTTCAGAAGGGGATACCACAGGGCGTCACACAATACCTGAGCACACAGCCAGGAATTCCGTCGGGACCTTGCGAATAAACTGGCTTGACACGATGAAGATCTAAACGGAGAGAGCTTTCGTTTAGGCTAGGACAGAAAATTAAGTTTGATTTGAGTATGTCGTAGGAATAGGTCTGGTGTAGATACGACGAGCTAGAATAGGTTGTTTGAAAAAACTGCGAAAATAGATCGGCCTGATCATTATTTGCGGTAGTATTTTCAAATGAAAGCGAGGAAGGATTTGTTTTAGGCTTACGTTTAGTGTTAACGAAATTATAAAACTGTTTTGGGTCCTGTGAGAACTGGGCCCTACAACGAGTTAAATAGTTTTTATAACACTGCGCGTTCAGCACGGTAAAGTTTGACCGAGCTGATAAATAAGATGAAAGGGGAGATTGAGAACCGGTGAATTTAAATTTAGCATACAGTCTAGATTTTTTATTTTTAAGTTGGCTCAACTCTTTGGTAAACCACGGCGGTTTATTCGAGCTTGGAGGATAATTTAACGGAACACTTTCAGTAAAAAATGAATTCATGGCACTGTACAAAATATCCACGGCAACTGCCATGTCAGTGCACATGTATAGATCGGACCAGTTGAACTCGTTTATAAAATTATTCAGCCGTTCAAAGTCCGTTTTGCGAAAACATAGGACTTTATTGGCTGGACGGTCAGAAATATTCTGTACGTCACACCCAATATCAAGAGTCACTTCGAAAGTTGGATGATAAGGATCTTCGGGCTGCGTCAGAGGCGCCACCCTTGCTAAACTGACTCTCCAGGGTTAGAGACGAAGCAAAGATCAAGCAAGCGCTGTACAGAATTTCGAACATTGTTGACTTGAGACGGCGAAATGTCGAACAAGCCAGCGATAAAGTCATGTTGTGTAGAAGTTAGGACAGTATTTGTGGAATTATTTGAACACCAAATAGCCCCAAGGATATTAAAATCACCCAGTACTACCAACTGGTCTCTATCCAAAAGTCTACTGGAAAAAGCTATAAGGGCTTTTGGGAAGGCAGATTGGTTAACTGCCGTCAATATTTGTTACCCCCCAGGGGACAAAACAGATATCACCGGCAGTACGGGCACTCCCGCTGTACTTTCGGGCACCGAATCTTTCCTAGCGCTCGATCTCAGCTCTCTTGGTATTAATGTTGAGGTCGAGGGCTGTGCCGATCCGTCTACATGCTGCCCACCAATTAAAGTTTTTCCCGCCTGGGAGACTCATTTAATAGCTTAAGGCTATTAAATTGGCTATCCAGTGCCAAGAACATATGAGTTTTTTGAAAACTCGATAATATGACCTTAAAACCGCATGAAGGACAACATCTCCTTCTCCACCTCGCGACAGGTCTCGCAGCGACGTAGACCGATGTTTTTTCTAACATCGTCTACCGTCCGAGCTGCAACACGAATGCACTTGGCGTGCAAGATGTTGTCGCACAGCCAGCAGCCGGTAAGGTCACCTGCAGTAATGGGCTTTGGGAATTTATAATTGGGACTTACCACTGTACTTTAACGTTTGGAGATAAGCGAGAAAGAGAGAGAGCGATATATAAGATGAGCGACACAAAGAAAGCGAGAGGCAGGGGAGCGAGAGAGCGGGGAAGCGAGAGAGCGGGGGAGCGTATTAGAAAGCAACGTTTATATGTCACGACGGCGCAGACAACGCACAGTGGTTCGGCTTCTATGTTATATTGTTACATAATTTTCCCCAAAATTAAAAAAAATATAAGCATATGTTATAAGAAAAGGGCTATATCGTACGTCTATATGATATACCTGCTATAGGAACGATCGTTTATAAATACAAAACTTGTATGATTTTTTTTTAGATGTATGTTATCTGAACGCCCAAAATTCTTTTGCATGTAGCCAATCGATTTGCGAAGTTTGTTGAGCTCGAAATTGTAGCCGTTATTCTCAATATTATATTGAACATCCTCGTAACTTTCCGTAATTTCGCAGCGTTGCTACCATCTTTGGTGCACCATAAATTTTAAATATACTGTCGTGAAAATATACAATGATACTAATCTCCTTTGGGAATGCAAACAAAAATTATTAAAAAAAAAACGGAAAAAATAATTCGAATAACTTTAAGCAAAAGTAATTGACAAATAACATGTAAACAATCACAAAAGACGAACACAAAGACACAACAAAAATAGAGACACAAAAGACGGCACAGGAGCTTCGCTGCAAGCAGACAAAATTTGACCTTGAAAAAATAAGAAGTCGTGTTGGCATATTAACGATAACAACTACATTTGCAACATTTCGCACCTAACTTTTACGATTTTAAAATCTTAAATTTCTGATAAATTTAAAAAAATCCTTATGGGAATTCGTGTGGGAACACAACTAAAACTTTTGGTAAACAAATTTAAGACACACAAAACAGGTACAAACAAATAAGTTTTACATATCAAGTTAGTTTTTATTAATTTCATATCAAATTAGTATAACTTAATTTCATAAAGAAAAATAAATGCATTGAGCTTCAAATTCCTTTTTCAATAATATAAATTTATAAACTTGAACAGTTGCCAGTCCGATTTGCAGTGCGCTTTTGCTTTGAAACATTTTATCACAGCTCCGATGCGCTGTTGAAATGAACACGTGTTCATGATTTTGATTCTATTTTTAGAAAGTACGGTTAGGTTTCCAATGAAAACCGGTTTGCAAATTGAAAGATTGGACAGTTTAGAAACAAACTGTGTAAATTTAATTTAAATATTTTCTGATTGGTATCTTTGATTTTTGGCTTCTGACGGAACCACTGTGCAACGGCTAAACGGGGAAGGCACAAAGAGGAATGTGAAGGTCTCGCGGCAGAGAACGACCACGTCGCCGGACAGAAATTTCCCGAGTTGCACACAAAAAAAAAAAATAAAAACTAGCACGGCTGAACGATACCTTGGGTGTTACACGCACATAAGGATAAGACCAAAGTTAAATAGAATATATGAGAGAAATATATATTCGACGTTGATGCACTAAGGTCAGTACATTCAAGTGGCCCGTATGACACCAGGCACGTGCCTGTTTGGCTTAGGTGTTAGTAGGCGCGATGGAAAATATAGGACAGAATACGAGGAAAATTGACTACCGGCGTGCTGCCAGATTGTTAGCTTGCATGCTTACTAAGTGTATTAGTATTCAAGATTTTAATTTGGGAAGGGTGTCAACGTTAGAGATTAGTGTGTACAAATCATTATAATTTGCACATAACACTCAAAAAGGTTCATGCAGTTCAAAGGAGGTTCTACAGTGGCGCAACACTAATGGGATATAGGATCTACTAGTTCTACGTGGTACGTGGAAATTAAGCTGACTCAACAAGTCAGGATTTCCCACATCACCATGGATAAGGTTAAAAATAAAGGTTATCCCTAGCATCGTTCTACGATTGGCTAAGGACGGCAAGTTTATTAATAGGAGTCTATTTGAGTAGGAAGGTTATCTTTGGTTTGCATCCCAAGTTCTTTTGAACCGACTCAATGCGTTTTCTACGGACGCCGTACTTAGGGCTCCAAACGCTGCATCCATATTCTAAGATGGGACGTACTATAGAGGTATATAAGGATTTAGTGACATAGGGGTCAATGAATTCAAGCACACCCCTGGGTCTACTCACCACAGACGAAATATGATCAATAAAGTCAAGTTTTGGGTCTAAGCTAAGGATGCCCAAATCATCAACAGAATTCATTCTTTCCAAAGAGCAGCAGTTCAGCGTGTAAGTAGCAAGCTTAGGAACGTCATCCGCTATTATAGTTATTCATAATGTAAACTATAAAGTTCCCAAATGGCTTCCTTGCGAGACGCCAGATGTAACCCTTAGAACATTAGATAAATTATTCTTAAAGAGGACCTTTTAAGTTCTGCCATTCAGATAACTTGAGATCCAATTAAGAAGATCACTTGGAAAACCCATTAAGTCGAGTTTTCTTACGAGGAGAGAATGGTTAATAGAGTCAAATGCTTTACTGAAATCAGTATAGATTACATCTGTCCGAAAATTATTATGGAAGCCCTTTATAATATACGAAGGAGCTTCAAAAAATTTGTTGTTGTTGATCTTCGCTTCATAAAACCATGTTGACATGGAGAAATAACCGATCTACAAAGGTGCTGTAAGTGAGGGGTGATAATGTTTTCAAAAAGTTTAGGGATGGCCGACAACTTAGAGATTCCTCTATAATTGCTGGCATCCAATTTGCTACCTTTTTTGTGGAGAGGAATAATAAACGATTCCTTCCAAATAATGGGAAAGTGGGAGGTTTCCAAGGACAAGGTAAACCATTTCAGAAGGGGATACCACAGGGCGTCACACAATACCTGAGCACACAGCCAGGAATTCCGTCGGGACCTTGCGAATAAACTGGCTTGACACGATGAAGATCTAAACGGAGAGAGCTTTCGTTTAGGCTAGGACAGAAAATTAAGTTTGATTTGGGTATGTCGTAGGAATAGGTCTGGTGTAGATACGACGAGCTAGAATAGGTTGTTTGAAAAAACTGCGAAAATAGATCGGCCTGATCATTATTTGCGGTAGTATTTTCAAATGAAAGCGAGGAAGGATTTGTTTTAGGCTTACGTTTAGTGTTAACGAAATTATAAAACTGTTTTGGGTCCTGTGAGAACTGGGCCCTACAACGAGTTAAATAGTTTTTATAACACTGCGCGTTCAGCACGGTAAAGTTTGACCGAGCTGATAAATAAGATGAAAGGGGAGATTGAGAACCGGTGAATTTAAATTTAGCATACAGTCTAGATTTTTTATTTTTAAGTTGGCTCAACTCTTTGGTAAACCACGGCGGTTTATTCGAGCTTGGAGGATAATTTAACGGAACACTTTCAGTAAAAAATGAATTCATGGCACTGTACAAAATATCCACGGCAACTGCCATGTCAGTGCACATGTATAGATCGGACCAGTTGAACTCGTTTATAAAATTATTCAGCCGTTCAAAGTCCGTTTTACGAAAACATAGGAGTCACTTCGAAAGTTGGATGATAAGGATCTTCGGGCTGCGTCAGAGGCGCCACCCTTGCTAAACTGACTCTCGCAGGATCAGAGACGAAGCAAAGATCAAGCAAGCGCTGTACGGAATTTCGCACATGGTTGACTTGAGACGGCGAAATGTCAAAAAAGCCAGCGATAAAGTCATGTTGTGTAGGTGTATGGAGAGTATTGGTGGAATTAATTGATCACCAAATAGCACCAGGGATATTAAAATCGCCTAGAACTACCAACTGGTCTCTATCCAAAAGTCTACTGTAAACCATCTGAATAGCGGAAAGGTGATTCCAATAAATAGGAAGTTCCGACAGTGGAGGTATGTAGGAACAGGTAATAAAAATGGAGCTACCTTTGATAGATAGGTTAACACAGAGGAATTCAACATCGTTGCATTCCTCGAAGGTTAATAATTCTGACGTGAGTGAGGAGTCCACCGCTATAAGAACTCCACCCCCGCGTCTGATAGGGCGATCTAGCCGATATACTGTGAACACAGCTGGAAAAACTTCGGAGCTCAGAATCTCCGGCTTTAACCAGGTTTCTGTGAGCACAATAACCTGAGATGCAAACAAAAGGCTATCAGAATAAAAGTTAGGAAGCTTACTACGTAAGCCTCTTGCATTCTGATAGGAAATACCTAGGGAGTGGGTTAGTTTTTTGGGTCGGGATTGGAAGACGTAGAAGGCGCAGTGGTATGATCAGGCCTGGGAAGAGTTATTCCTACAGGCCGCTTTTTCTTTTTCTTCTCCTCGAACTCCTTAACAACGATGTAGTCTGGCCAGAAGTTGGGAGAGCAAATAGTGTTAAAGAGCTCGTTAGGGACATTTATTTTGAAAGATGAAATGTAAAACAGAAATTACCGGCGGTACGGGCACTCCCGCTGCACATTCGGATACCGAATCTTTCCTAGCGCTCGATCTCAGCACTCTTGGAATTAATGCTGAGGTCGAGGGCTGTGCCGTGGGAGGCTGCTGCTGAGAGCCTGTTGCAGGTAGTTGGGGTCCGTCTACATGCTGCCCACCAATAGCAGTTTTTTTGCGCCTAGGAGACTCATTTAATAGCGTAAGGCTATTAAATTGGGTGTCCAGCTCCAAGAACATATCAAGAGTTTTACGAAAACTCGTTAAAATGCCCTTAAAACCGCTTTTGGTTTGCCGCATGAAAGTCGTCATTTCCCTTTCTACATCGCGACAGGCCTCACAACAGTAACGCAGGCCGATGTTTTTCCTTACATCGTCCACCGTCCGAGCTGCAACACCAATACACTTGGCGTGCATGACGTTGTCGCACAGCCAGGAGCCGATTGTAAGGTCACCTGCAGCAATTGCCTTTTTGCTGGTTTTGACGAAACAGACAATATTTCCGGACATTATAAGGACTTACCACTGTACTTGTACTTGGAAAAAATAACAACAGAGATATGAAGAAAGAAGTGAAAAGTCACAGCGAGAGCGAGAGAGCGGGAGAGCGAATGAGATCAAATAAGATAAGAAGTGCAGCGGCACAGCTAAAGCGAGAGAGTGTGAGAGAGTGGGAGATAGATAGATAAAACGTTGCGAAAACGCTGTTGCGACTAGAGCTGGAAAACAATCGATGTCTGGGGCCATCGATGTTTTCGATGTTTTTGAAGGAAAACATCGATGTTTTCAGTTAAAACAAAAAATTAAAAATTAACAAATTTATTTATTTGAGATCATTGTTTTTGATTTTTGTTGAGGAAAAGTAGCTTATCCACTATATTCGATTTTAGAGCGCATCTCCTGTTGGATAAAATCTGTCCAGCTTTGCTGAACGCTCGCTCAGAAGCGCAGGAAGACGCTGGTACGCAAAAATACTTCTTTGATAAAATCGCTAAGGCTGTCGTATCCTTTGTATGCTCCTAAAATTAAGAGAAAATGATTTTTGTTATATTAACCATGTGAATAATTATATTACACTTATTATTACCTTCCAATAGTCAAGTGGATTCACTTCTTCAGCTTCATGCGCCGTTTCAAAATATTGACGCAAAAGTATTATGGCGTCAGCTTTATTTGATTTCACTTTATCCTCTAGCTTTTGGCTCATAAAGGAAAAGCGTTTGGGTTGTGGTGGTCTTGGCTGTGGACGTGGTGTTGTTTTGGACAAAAATGTGGATACTTCTAACTCTAAGGCTTTTTTAGCCTGCTCAGCATTTGATGGCTGCAGGAATCCATCCTTTTTGAAACGTGGGTCCAAAATGGTTGCAAGCCTTGTCGCGGTACGCTCCTCGTACGGTGAAAATCGCTCTGGCATTCGGACCCTTAGGTAGTCGACGACTTGTTTAGCCTCTGGAGATATGAAAGAGTTCATTTCAAATATTTGTTTGCGCAGCTCACAGCATGTTGGAATGATCAGTGATATAGTCACTTTTGTGTCTGCAGAAACGGATACGGTTGGATCCTGAAATGGATTAAGTATCTCAACCAGGTCCTTTATAAGTGTGATTTCGTCTGCAGTAAGTTAGTCCAAGTTTACTATATATAATCATAAATTTAATAAAAAAACAAAATAATGCGAGACAAAACCAATTTTACTTACACGTTGCCCCAATGCACAGATACAATTAAAAACAATCGATAGTGGCCTATGAGCCATCGATGTTTAGAAAATTTAAGAAACATCGATGGTATCGATAGTGCCATCGATTGTTTTCCAGCTCTAGTTGCGACGGCACAAACAAAAGCTAGACGAAGACGGCACAAAAAGGAATGCAAAATATGCAAAAGCTAACACTAGCAGCACAACTAAATTGGAAAATAAAACCAATTATGTACACAAATTAGAATAGCTGCATGCACACGCGAAATGAACGGGAAGTTATAAACACAAATTAGAAAATTTAAGTTAACCCCGGTGGTTAGATTCAAACTTTAATACAAAACGAGAGCGCAAGAAAAAAACACATCCGTTCACTTGGAAAGATGATTGATATATACATATATCTTTTGTTCATTTCGCGTGTGCATGCAGCTATTCTGATTTTTGTTTATATTTGGTTTTATTTCTGCTAGTTGCTAGCTGCTAGTGCTAGTTTTTGCATATTTTGCATTCCTTTTTGTGTCTTTTTCGTTTAGCTCTTGTTTTTGCGCCGTCGTAACAGCTAAACTTTTTTGTTATTTATCTCCCACGGTCTCCCACTCTCTCGCTTTCACTGTGCCGCTGCACTTTGTATCTAAACTGATCTCCCACGCTCTCGCGCTCGCTCTGTGACTCTTCACTTCTTATCTTAATAGCTCTTTCCTTTTTTTCCTTTTTTCCTCTTTTTTTTCAAGTACAAGAAAGTGGGAAGGCTATTTCTGCAGGTGACCTTACAATCGGCTGCTGGCTGTGCGACAACGTCATGCACGCCAAGTGTATTGGTGTTGCAGCTCGGACGGTGGACATAAAAAACATCGGCCTACGTTACTGCTGTGAGGCCTGTCGCGATGTAGAAAGGGAAATTATGTCTTTCATGCGGAAAACCATGCGGTTTTAAGGGCATTTTAACGAGTTTTCGTAAAACTCTTGATATGTTCTTGGCGCTGGACACCCAATTTAATAGTCTTACGCTATTAAATGAGTCTCCTAGGCGCAAAAAAACTGCTATTGGTGAGCAGCATGTAGACGGACCCCAACTACCTGCAAGAGGCTCTCAGCAGCAGTCTCCCTCGCCACAGCCCTCGACCTCAGCATTAATTCCAAGAGTGCTGAGATTGAGTGCTATAAAAGATTCGGTACCCGAATGTGCAGCGGTAGGGCCCATACCTCAAAGTCCCGTGTATAATGACATATCTGCCCCGCACTCGCTGCCCGTTGCATCCGTGTCAGCTTCGTTCTGTTGTAAGCCCTAGATAGTGCCGGCCACCATACTAGGGCTCCGTATGTTAGAATTGGCCGTACCACTGCAGTGTGGAGCCATAAAATTATCTTTGGGACGACCCTGTATTAGTAATATTTGACCCTCAATACCTTATTGAGTTGCATACAGAAGCAAGCTCCATGGGATATGGGGCGATGCTTATACATCGAAGACAAAATAGATCTCATGTTGTAGAATATTTTAGTAAAACCACCTCTTTTGCGGAGTCTAGGTATCATTACGAATTGGAAACCTTAGTTGTGGTTCAGGCTATAAAAAAATTTCGTCATTACCTTCTTGGTAGCAATTTCGTCATGTTTACCGATTGTAATTCTTTGAAGGCTTCTCGTACCAAAATAGATTTGACTCCAAGAGTACATCGTTGGTTGGCCTATTTACAATCGTTCAATTTTGACATTCAATATAGAGAAGGAAAGCGTATGGCTCATGTTGACTTATTGTCCAGAAACCCATTGCCTTCCGAATCGCATCCAGCTGTATATGTAATTCCCGAAAAGAGTAAATTTAGCTGAAATTTCTAGCGACTGCCTTCTCGCCAAACAGCGTTTAGATCCCGAAATAATAGAAATTGTAACTAAATTAAACTCCGATGAGTTCTCCGTAGGCTTGGCCAACACTTTTGGTTTGCGCAAAGGAGTCTTGCATCGTAAGGTACAGCGGAATGGTAGGACACGTTGCTTGCCGGTTGTGCCACGAGCGTTCAAATGGTCAGAAATAAACCAAGTACACGAATCGATTATGCACCTTGGTTGGCAAAAGACACTTGACAAAGTTTATCAATATTACTGGATTGCTAAAATGAACAAGTACGTTCGTAAATTTGTCGCTAACTGTATAACTTGTCGGACTTCTAAATCTCCTTTTGGGAAAGTCCAAGCTGAGCTTCATCCTATCCCAAAGGTCAGTATACCTTGGCATACGGTTCATGTTGACATTACAGGAAAGCTAAGCGGAAAAAGCGATTTTACGTCATTGTTCAGATCGATGCTTATACAAAATACGTTTATTTGCATCACGTTCTAAAGTTAGATGCTGAAAGTTGTATTAAGTCTGTGAAATCTGCCGTAACATTATTTGGGATACCAAATCGCATCATAGCAGACCAGGGTAGGTATTTTGGTAGTTCGAAATTCTTAGAGTTTTGGAACTCTCAAAAAATAAAACTTCATTTAATTGCCACTGGAGAAAGCCGTGCCAATGGCCAAGTTGAACGTGTGATGAGCACACTAAAGAATTTGTTGACTGCCGTAGAAGCTAGTCAGTGATCTTGGCAAGATGCACTTGGGGAAGTACAGCTTGCATTAGCTAGACTTAGACTTAGCTAGTATTAGAGCTAACGCTACCGATAGAATGAAATCCTCAGCCTCTTATGATAAATCTAGATTCGATAAAAGCAAGGCCACTGTTGTCAAGCACAATGTAGGTGATTACGTGTTACTAAAAAATGAAGAGCGACACCAAACTAAGTTAGATTCAAAATTTAGAGGACCGCTTTTAGTAACAGAAGTCTTGGATGGTGATAGGTACATATTGAAGTTCCTCAGTCTCAAAATTATCTACGCTCAATCATCTGAATACAACATAAGAAATAACGGAACTTAAAGAACGGACAAAGAATTAGAGATGTGTGGCTCGCAACGGCCGTTTAACTCAAGTAATATCATCGTGTCACGACACGGCTATCCTGACAATTTACACGTCCTCGTGTAGTCGTTTTTATCAAACAGATTCAATTTTCATCTATATTCAAGTCTTAAACTTTATTGTTCATGTCTTTCACATTTTACTCTTTACACCAAGTTTAGCTTTACAAACAATTTTCTTCATAACAAACTCTCTTATACGTATTTTATAAACGTAATTAAATTAATCTTCGTAGTATTTTCAGTTCACTTTCTTCATTAGAAACTAGATTATAAATGACTTAACATTACTTTCAAGATGCCTCTCACTTGGGCCTTCCGCCAGTACACTATATTCGTCTTCATTAAATTCATCGTTTCTCTTAACGGATTACACATCGTCCTCTCTGTTGATAACACATCGTCCTCTCTGACGGATAACACATCATCTCGCTTTGATGGATTACTTTCTGTTCAAACTGGACTCATTGGCAAGCTTAACTCTTCATTTTCGATATCAAATTCATTTGGTGAACAAGCGTTTATTTTCTAGGGACTTCAACATGTACCTATCACCATCCAAGACTTCTGTTACTAAAAGCGGTCCTCTAAATTTTGAATCTAACTTAGTTTGGTGTCGCTCTTCATTTTTAGTAACACGTAATCAGCTACATTGTGCTTGACAACAGTGGCCTTGCTTTTATCGAATCTAGATTTATCATAAGAGGCTGAGGATTTCATTCTATCGGTAGCGTTAGCTCTAATACTAGCTAAGTCTAAGTCTAGCTAATGCAAGCTGTACTTCCCGAAGTGCATCTTGCCAAAATCGCTGACTAGCTTCTACGGCAGTCAACAAATTCTTTAGTGTGCTCATCACACGTTCAACTTGGCCATTGGCACGGCTTTCTCCAGTGGCAATTAAATGAAGTTTTATTTTTTGAGAGTTCCAAAACTCTAAGAATTTCGAACTACCAAAATACCTACCCTGGTCTGCTATGATGCGATTTGGTACCCCAAATAATGTTACGGCAGATTTCACAGACTTAATACAACTTTCAGCATCTAACTTTAGAACGTGATGCAAATAAACGTATTTTGTATAAGCATCGATCTGAACAATGACGTAAAATCGCTTTTTCCGCTTAGCTTTCCTGTAATGTCAACATGAACCGTATGCCAAGGTATACTGACCTTTGGGATAGGATGAAGCTCAGCTTGGACTTTCCCAAAAGGAGATTTTGAAGTCCGACAAGTTATACAGTTAGCGACAAATTTACAAACGTACTTGTTCATTTTAGCAAACCAGTAACATTGATAAACTTTGTCAAGTGTCTTTTGCCAACCAAGGTGCATAATCGATTCGTGTACTTGGTTTATTACTGACCATTTGAACGCTCGTGGCACAACTGGCAAGCAACGTGTCCTACCATTCCGCTGTACCTTACGATGCAAGACTCCTTTGCGCAAACCAAAAGTGTTGGCCAAGTCTACGGAGAACTCATCGGAGTTTAATTTAGTGACAATTTCTATTATTTCGGGATCTAAACGCTGTTTGGCGAGAAGGCAGTCGCTAGAAATTTCAGCTAAATTTACTCTTTTCGGGAATTACATATACAGCTGGATGCGATTCGGAAGGCAATGGGTTTCTGGACAATAAGTCAACATGAGCCATACGCTTTCCTTCTCTATATTGAATGTCAAAATTGAACGATTGTAAATAAGCCAACCAACGATGTACCCTTGGAGTCAAATCTATTTTGGTACGAGAAGCCTTCAAAGAATTACAATCGGTAAACATGACGAAATTGCGACCAAGAAGGTAATGACGAAAATGTTTTACGGCCTGAACCACAGCTAAGGTTTCCAATTCGTTATGATACCTAGACTCCGCAAAAGAGGTGGTTTTACTAAAATATTCTACAACATGAGATCTATTTTGTCTTCGATGTATAAGCATCGCCCCATATCCCATGGAGCTTGCTTCTGTATGCAACTCAATAAGGTATTGAGGGTCAAATATTACTAATACAGGGTCGTCCCAAAGATAATTTTATGGCTCTACACTGCAGTGGTACGGCCAATTCTAACATACGGAGCCCTAGTATGGTGGCCGGCACTAACTAGGGCTTACAACAGAACGAAGCTGACACGGATGCAACGGGCAGCGAGTGCGGGGGCCGTGGGTGCAATGCGCTCATACCCCGCGGCTGCTCTCAACGCTATCCTGGATATAATGCCGATAGAGGCGCTCCTGAAGGACACTGCGGCACAGAGCGCAGTAAGACTGAAGGCGAGAAATTGCTGGAGGGACTACGGCGCCGGGCACGGCAAGATCCTTGGAAACAGCGGCATTAACACAGACGTTAAGACCGACTACATGATCGCGGAAATAAAATTCGGGAACGTATTCTCGACATCATACCCATCAAGGGAAGACTGGAGTAGGGGCAGAGTATTAGTGGAGAACGGGGTGTCCCCCTACACCGATGGCTCAAAAATGAGCTGCGGCGTAGGGGCTGGGATCTTCGCTGAAAATTGGAGAATTGAACAGGCTTTCAATCTCTCTAACTCAACGACGGTCTTTCAGGCTGAGTTACTAGCCATAAGGGAAGTAGTCGAACTTCACGGCGCTCACCACGGGATATTGGGCGATCGGTTCGCACGCAATGACGTTGGGACTGCCATACAACGCAATCTGTAGAAGCTGTAAGCAACCTACAGAGCAAGAGACACCGGAACATCTGCTCTGCTTCTGCCCAGCGCTAAACCACATCAGATTTCGCCACTTTGGTGCCTACCAGACGGAGTCACTGAGAAACATAGGAAAGCTAAAATTCTCAGCAATCCTAGGTTTCCTTGCTGACTCTGGATGGTACTGATAGTGAATAACAACAACAAACAGAGGGAGTGGAACAAAAAGGAGCTTAGCTCTAACCACTGTAACCTACCTACCTACCTACAGGGTCGTTTGTAAGAATGTCCACGATGTGTTTTCTAACTATGTTTTCTAACCAATTCAGGATTCCAAGTAATACTCCCATTTTCAGAAGATAGAGAATATAACGGTTTCATAACTTGGGAGAAGTTGGGCACGAATTTTCGGAAATATGAGGCCAGACCAATAAATTGTCTAATGCCAGTGGCAGTTAGTGGCGGAGGCAATGAACGTAACGCAGATATTTTCCGTGAATTTGGCCGAACTTCCCCCGCCCGTATCTCATAGCATTAATACTGAACTTCTGTTTTAAGAAAACTGCACTTATTAATGTTAAAAGTGAATCCAGCATTTGTAAGAATGTTTAAAACAATTTTTAACCTTTCCATTCCAGACTTCTTTGTTGGTGACACAACCATAATATCGTCCATATAAACGATTACGAAAGTATGAGCAAGATCACCCAGAGCGTTCATTACAGAACGCTGAAAGACTGCTGGCGGGTTTTTAAGACCGAAAGGCATTGATAAAAATTCAAATTGACCATCTGGAGTCACAAATGCGGTATATTCTATTGAGTCGGGGTGAATTGGGATTTGATTAAAGCCACTCGCCATATCTAAACACGAAAAAAAGTTAGCTCCACAAAGTCTAGCTATCTGATCATTGATAAGCGGCAACGGGTATTTGTCTGAAACTGTATTTGAATTTAGTTCCCTGTAATCGACACAAAGGCGATCTGACCCGTTCTTCTTTTTGACGAGCAGCATGGGGCTAGCAAAAGGGGAGCAACTAGGTCGTATGATATTACATTTAGTCAACTCAACTGCTCAACTGATTTCAAACTGTTTCTCTCTCTTGAGGACTAAGCCTATAAGGGCATCGCTGAACAGTTTTACTGGGGTCGAATAAACGTATTTTAATCTCGCCTGAGCTAACTCGTGTACATGGAATTCCTTCAATAAATGCTGTCGAATAAGTTTCAATTAGTTTAATTAATTCATCTTTCTCGTTACCGACCAATCGGTTTGTAATTTATTTCGGGATTGCACGTTTGAAGTAAAAACAATTCGCTGCAAGTGGCTATCGATGTTCGCCAAGTGTGCAAACACGGTAGAAATGTCGATTTCCTCGTGGCCCCTATTTCGCCATTTCGTTGTCAATAACGTCATTAAACGACTTGCATAAACTGCGAGACATTCGTCATCGGCCGGGCGGCTGTTTAGCAAATTGAAAAACATGCCCGCCATCATCTCTTCTTCTTCGAAGCGTTGAAGAAATAATTCTCGAAACTCTTTCCATTTCATGCCAGGATAGGAGATTTGTGTTAGCCAATGCGAAACGATCCCCTCCATGGAATTACTCAAAACCATAATAAGTTTACTACCTTCCAGTGGGTGCTTTGATAGTATTATGTCGGTAGTCGCGCACCATTTTGAGGCTTCTACTCCAGCAGTGTCAGGGTTGAATTTGGGCAAAGTGACGTCACGGCATTGTTGCTGCTCTTTTGTCGTTGCCTGCATTGATTTCAGGAGCTCGATCATATTCCGATTTTGTAAGTCAAGAACTTTATGACACTGTTCTCCAGATAATGCAGAAGCTGAAAGCGATCCCACTTCTGATGTCGGGTCAGCCATGAGGTTAGAGTCCATTTCTTTTACCAATCGTTTCTTTTGGCTATGCGCACAAAAACGAATTCCCTTGTGTCTGCTTACAGCGAACTTTCTAGACTGTTCCTGCCTCGTGCCAGCGATTCTTGTGACGACAATATCAACTGCCTTCGTCATTTTCATCACTATTACCATCTCGCTTACTCATACACGCTAAACAGCACAAGGGACAACGTACAGCGACAAGTAGCCTTATCTCGCTCAGTCTCAAAATTATCTACGCTCAATCATCTGAATAAAACATAAGGAATAACGGATCGGACCAGTTGAACTCGTTTATAAAATTATTCAGCCGTTCAAAGTCCGTTTTGCGAAAACATAGGACTTTATTGGCTGGACGGTCAGAAATATTCTGTACGTCACACCCAATATCAAGAGTCACTTCGAAAGTTGGATGATAAGGATCTTCGGGCTGCGTCAGAGGCGCCACCCTTGCTAAACTGACTCTCGCAGGATCAGAGACGAAGCAAAGATCAAGCAATCGCTGTACGGAATTTCGCACATGGTTGACTTGAGACAGCGAAATGTCAAACAAGCCAGCGATAAAGTCATGTTGTGTAGGTGTATGGAGAGTATTGGTGGAATTATTTGAGCACCAAATATCACCAGGGATATTAAAATCGCCTAGAACTACCAACTGGTCTCTATCCAAAAGTCTACTGGAAACCATCTGAATAGCGGAAAGGTGATTCCAATAAATAGGAAGTTCCGACAGTGGAGGTATGTAGGAACAGGTAATAAAAATTGAGCTACCTTTGATAGATAGCTTCACACAGAGGAATTCAACATCGTTGCAGTCCTCGAAGGTTAATAATTCTGACGTGAGTGAGGAGTCCACCGCTATAAGAACTCCACCCCCGCGTCTGATAGGGCGATCTGCCCGATATACCGTGAACACAGCTGGAAAAACTTCGGAGCTCAGAATCTCCGGCTTTAACCAGGTTTCTGTGAGCACAATAACCTGAGATGCAAACGAAAGGCTATCAGAATAAAAGTTAGGAAGCTTACTACGTAAGCCTCTTGCATTCTGATAGGAAATACCTAGGGAGTGGGTTAGTTTTTTGGGTCGGGATTGGAAGACGTAGAAGGCGCAGTGGTATGATCAGGCCTGGGAAGAGTTATTCCTACAGGCCGCTTTTTCTTTTTCTTCTCCTCGAACTCCTTAACAACGATGTAGTCTGGCCAGAAGTTGGGAGAGCAAATAGTGTTAAAGAGCTCGTTAGGGACATTTATTTTGAAAGATGAAATGTCCCTTGCGTAAGAAAATTTAAACTTTTCCACCTTTATCTTAATTTTTCGGCTCTGGTTTTGCCTTGTATAAAGGCGAGAACATCTTCCGATGTTTGATCAGGGGAGAGCCGCGAGACAAAAATATGTCTCGTTGGTGGAACAGCTATAAGGGCTTTTGGCAAGGCAGATTGGTTATCTGCCGTGCCATTGTCGGCCGGTATTCCGGGCCAAACACCCTGGGCAGATATATTTGTGTGCACGGGACTTTGAGGCGTCAATATTTGCGACCCCCCAGGGGATAAAACAGAAATCACCGACGGAACGGGCACTCCCGCTGCACATTCGGATACCGAATCTTTTCTAGCGCTCGATCTCAGCACTCTTGGAATTAATGCTGAGGTCGAGGGCTGTGCCGTGGGAGACTGCTGCTGAGAGCCTGTTGCAGGTAGTTGGGGTCCGTCTACATGCTGCCCACCAATAGAAGTTTTTTTGCGCCTAGGAGACTCATTTAATAGTGTAAGGCTATTAAATTGGGTGTCCAGCGCCAAGAACATATCAAGAGTTTTACGAAAACTTCTTCAAATGGCCTTAAAACCGCTTTTGGTTTGCCGCATGAAAGACGTCATCTCCCTTTCTACATCGCGTCAGGCCTCACAACAGTAACGCAGGCCGATGTTTTTTCTAACATCGTCCACCGTCCGAGCTGCAACTCCAATACACTTGGCGGGCATGACGTTGTCGCACACCCAGCAGCCGATTGTAAGGTCACCTGCAGCAATTGCCTTTTTGCAGGTTTTGAGGAAACAGACAATATTTCCGGGCATTATAAGGACTTACCACTGTACTGGAAACTGGAAAAAATAACAACAGAGATATGAAGAAAGAAGTGAAAAGTCACAGCGAGAGCGAGAGAGCGGGAGAGCGAATGAGATCAAATAAGATAAGAAGTGCAGCGGCACAGCTAAAGCGAGAGAGTGTGAGAGAGTGGGAGATAGATAGATAAAACGTTGCGAAAACGCTGTTGCGACTAGAGCTGGAAAACAATCGATGTCTGGGGCCATCGATATTTTCGATGTTTTTGAAGGAAAACATCGATGTTTTCAGTTAAAACAAAAAATTAAAAATTAACAAATTTATTTATTTGAGATCATTGTTTTTGATTTTTGTTGAGGAAAAGTAGCTTATCCACTATATTCGATTTTAGAGCGCATCTCCTGTTGGATAAAATCTGTCCAGCTTTGCTGAACGCTCGCTCAGAAGCGCAGGAAGACGCTGGTACGCAAAAATACTTCTTTGATAAAATCGCTAAGGCTGTCGTATCCTTTGTATGCTCCTAAAATTAAGAGAAAATTATTTTTGTTATATTAACCATTTGAATAATTATATTACACTTATTATTACCTTCCAATAGTCAAGTGGATTCACTTCTTCAGCTTCATGCGCCGTTTCAAAATATTGACGCAAAAGTATTATGGCGTCAGCTTTATTTGATTTCACTTTATCCTCTAGCTTTTGGCTCATAAAGGAAAAGCGTTCGGGTTGTGGTGGTCTTGGCTGTGGACGTGGTGTTGTTTTGGACAAAAATGTGGATACTTCTAACTCTAAGGCTTTTTTAGCCTGCTCAGCATTTGATGGCTGCAGGAATCCATCCTTTTTGAAACGTGGGTCCAAAATGGTTGCAAGCCTTGTCGCGGTACGCTCCTCGTACGGTGAAAATCGCTCTGGCATTCGGACCCTTAGGTAGTCGACGACTTGTTTAGCCTCTGGAGATATGAAAGAGTTCATTTCAAATATTTGTTTGCGCAGCTCACAGCATGTTGGAATGATCAGTGATATAGTCACTTTTGTGTCTGCAGAAACGGATACGGTTGGATCCTGAAATGGATTAAGTATCTCAACCAGTTCCTTTATAAGTGTGATTTCGTCTGCAGTAAGTTAGTCCAAGTTTACTATATATAATCATAAATTTAATAAAAAAACAAAATAATGCGAGACAAAACCAATTTTACTTACACGTTGCCCCAATGCACAGATACAATTAAAAACAATCGATAGTGGCCTATGAGCCATCGATGTTTAGAAAATTTAAGAAACATCGATGGTATCGATAGTGCCATCGATTGTTTTCCAGCTCTAGTTGCGACGGCACAAACAAAAGCTAGACGAAGACGGCACAAAAAGGAATGCAAAATATGCAAAAGCTAACACTAGCAGCACAACTAAATTGGAAAATAAAACCAATTATGTACACAAATTAGAATAGCTGCATGCACACGCGAAATGAACGGGAAGTTATAAACACAAATTAGAAAATTTAAGTTAACCCCGGTGGTTAGATTCAAACTTTAATACAAAACGAGAGCGCAAGAAAAAAACACATCCGTTCACTTGGAAAGATGATTGATATATACATATCATCTTTTGTTCATTTCGCGTGTGCATGCAGCTATTCTGATTTTGATTTATATTTGGTTTTATTTCTGCTAGTTGCTAGCTGCTAGTGCTAGTTTTTGCATATTTTGCATTCCTTTTTGTGTCTTTTTCGTTTAGCTCTTGTTTTTGCGCCGTCGTAACAGCTAAACTTTTTTGCTATTTATCTCCCACGGTCTCTCACTCTCTCGCTTTCACTGTGCTGCTGCACTTTGTATCTAATCTGATCTCCCACGCTCTCGCGCTCTCTCTGTGACTCTTCACTTCTTATCTTAATAGCTCTGTTCTTTTTTCCTCTTTTTTTTCAAGTACAAGAAAGTGGGAAGGCTATTTCTGCAGGTGACCTTACAATCGGCTGCTGGCTGTGCGACAACGTCATGCACGCCAAGTGTATTGGTGTTGCAGCTCGGACGGTGGACATAAAAAACATCGGCCTACGTTACTGCTGTGAGGCCTGTCGCGATGTAGAAAGGGAAATTATGTCTTTCATGCGGAAAACCATGCGGTTTTAAGGGCATTTTAACGAGTTTTCGTAAAACTCTTGATATGTTCTTGTCGCTGGACACCCAATTTAATAGCCTTACGCTATTAAATGAGTCTCCTAGGCGCAAAAATACTGCTATTGGTGAGCAGCATGTAGACGGACTCCAACTACCTGCAACAGGCTCTCAGCAGCAGTCTCCCTCGCCACAGCCCTCGACCTCAGCATTAATTCCAAGAGTGCTGGGATTGAGCGCTATAAAAGATTCGGTACCCGAATGTGCAGCGGTAGGGCCCATACCTCAAAGTCCCGTGTATAATGACATATCTGCCCCGCACTCGCTGCCCGTTGCATCCGTGTCAGCTTCGTTCTGTTGTAAGCCCTAGTTAGTGCCGGCCACCATACTAGGGCTCCGTATGTTAGAATTGGCCGTACCACTGCAGTGTAGAGCCATAAAATTATCTTTGGGACGACCCTGTATTAGTAATATTTGACCCTCAATACCTTATTGAGTTGCATACAGAGGCAAGCTCCATGGGATATGGGGCGATGCTTATACATCGAAGACAAAATAGATCTCATGTTGTAGAATATTTTAGTAAAGCCACCTCTTTTGCGGAGTCTAGGTATCATTACGAATTGGAAACCTTACTTGTGGTTCAGGCCATAAAACATTTTCGTCATTACCTTCTTGGTCGCAATTTCGTTATGTTTACCGATTGTAATTCTTTGAAGGCTTCTCGTACCAAAATAGATTTGACTCCAAGAGTACATCGTTGGTTGGCCTATTTACAATCGTTCAATTTTGACATTCAATATAGAGAAGGAAAGCGTATGGCTCATGTTGACTTATTGTCCAGAAACCCATTGCCTTCCGAATCGCATCCAGCTGTATATGTAATTCCCGAAAAGAGTAAATTTAGCTGAAATTTCTAGCGACTGCCTTCTCGCCAAACAGCGTTTAGATCCCGAAATAATAGAAATTGTCACTAAATTAAACTCCGATTAGTTCTCCGTAGACTTGGCCAACACTTTTGGTTTGCGCAAAGGAGTCTTGCATCGTAAGGTACAGCGGAATGGTAGGACACGTTGCTTGCCAGTTGTGCCACGAGCGTTCAAATGGTCAGTAATAAACCAAGTACACGAATCGATTATGCACCTTGGTTGGCAAAAGACACTTGACAAAGTTTATCAATATTACTGGTTTGCTAAAATGAACAAGTACGTTTGTAAATTTGTCGCTAACTGTATAACTTGTCGGACTTCTAAATCTCCTTCTGGGAAAGTCCAAGCTGAGCTTCATCCTATCCCAAAGGTCAGTATACCCTGGCATACGGTTCACATTGACATTACAGAAAGCTAAGCGGAAAAAGCGATTTTACGTCATTGTTCAGATCGATGCTTATACAAAATACGTTTATTTGCATCACGTTCTAAAGTTAGATGCTGAAAGTTGTATTAAGTCTGTGAAATCTGCCGTAACATTATTTGGGGTACCAAATCGCATCATAGCAGACCAGGGTAGGTATTTTGGTAGTTCGAAATTCTTAGAGTTTTGGAACTCTCAAAAAATAAAACTTCATTTAATTGCCACTGGAGAAAGCCGTGCCAATGGCCAAGTTGAACGTGTGATGAGCACACTAAAGAATTTGTTGACTGCCGTAGAAGCTAGTCAGCGATTTTGGCAAGATGCACTTCGGGAAGTACAGCTTGCATTAGCTAGACTTAGACTTAGCTAGTATTAGAGCTAACGCTACCGATAGAATGAAATCCTCAGCCTCTTATGATAAATCTAGATTCGATAAAAGCAAGGCCACTGTTGTCAAGCACAATGTAGGTGATTACGTGTTACTAAAAAATGAAGAGCGACACCAAACTAAGTTAGATTCAAAATTTAGAGGACCGCTTTTAGTAACAGAAGTCTTGGATGGTGATAGTTCTTTTGAACAGGTTCAATGCGATTACTATGATCTCTGAATTGGGGACTCCAAACACAAGAATCATACTCCAATAAAGGACAAACTAATGAACTGAAAAGCGTCTTTGTTACTGTTCGGATCAGACTGCTAGCGCCTAATCATGCGCGCATGGGTGTATGGCTGCACCTGCTGCGCTCTTTGCTTCTCTTTGCTTATCTGTTTCTCTCTCTTCTTCTTCTGTCGCCTTATCTATAATTAGCTACATTTTATGATTACATATGTTAAAGTCAAGCATTCGGTCGTTAGCTCCGACTAGAGAAAAAACGAAAATAAAACACAGCATATAATCGACCTATTCGTGCGTTCGTAGTTATTGCTCAAGGGTGGCAAATTGGTTGTCTTTCCCAGAAACATTTTGGTGACCCCGACGTGATTTTTTGGCTCGGAGCCTGCAACCCGGTGTTCTTTGTTTAATATCGTTTAAACAAATCGCTTTGCTTCGTTGTCGCTGACTGGCATTCGGTCATAAGCACACAAGCAAACCTTGTACATAACAAGCTGAATGCATATAGCCGGTTGCTGATTTTCGGTTACATCGCGCTGTTAAACAAAAGCTGTGTTCTGCCAAACATTGTATACAAAGGTGGCTTGCGCTTACGCGTCGTAAATAGCGCCTATTGAACATATATATACCTATGCATATATAGCATAGACGTCCGTGTGCCAAAACTCCGCTGTTTCGAGGCAGACAATTAAAACAACAATGTTGTCGAGGTTCCGTTGCATCTCGGTGACGCTGATTAACCTCTAACTTTGCGCGGTGAAAACTAAACGGGTTTTCTATATACATTTTCCCTTTATTAATTCTTTTCGCGTGAGAAAATAAAGATGTCTAACACGGAAAATTCTGTTCTGCATCAAAATGAGTTGCCAAGTGACGTGGACTTCTACCGAGCCAAGGCACTATCCCTTTTGCGGCAATTGAGCTCGATAAATTATTATATAAATCCGGAGACTGTAGATCAGTTTGATGAAGCTGATTTACTGGCGCGACTGGAGTGGATTACTTCCAAAAACCTGGCCTTTGATTCCGCACGGACTTCGCTGGAAAAATTGGACTTTTCGGAGATAGCAATCTATAGCATAACCATCCGGATCTTTCTTTTCGATCTAGGAAGCCTCGGTTGCCAATTTTGGAGATACCTCGGTTCCATGGATCCTATTCTGATTGGCCGGATTTTATTGCGACGTTCAGCACGGTCATCGGAAATGATGAAGAGCTAAGTGATATTGAAAAATTACAATATCTAAGGTCAAGTTTAGGCGGCGTGGCTTCAGAGACCATACGTTCGCTTGAGCCCTCGGATGCCAATTATACAAAGGCTTTGGACTTACTCAAAAATCAATGTCGAAAAGGGATCAGCCAAGGGTCTTCGGGAGTTAAGCGATTGCATCGCCCGGCATAGGTATAGCTTCATTGCTTCAGTTGGTAGCTCAAATCTTCCGCTACGAACGTTTTGTGCACCACTCATTGTTGCATTTTAATCAGGACCCATCTGTACCATCCACCGCCTCATTTCTATCATCCGATCCATTTCCCAACCCTCAGCCATCAACATCATTTTCATCAGCACTAGCATCATCACATTCTTCATCGCATTCATCATCCCAACCTAATCACCGTTCATCAAACCCTCCACCAAAACCCACAAATATTCTGTCCATTGATTACGTGTTGCTTCCAACCGCTATTATCTATGTGAGGCATAAGGCTGGAGAATTTATGCCTTGCCGAGCAATCTTAGACTCGACGTCCCAGCTAAATTTCATTACTGCTCGCCTAGCAAACCAGCTAAATTGGAATCATCGAAAGTCCCATACACTAGTCTCTGGGATTGGTTAATCTTCTCTGAATTGTGACAGTCGACATTGTAGCGCAATCCCGAGATGCAAGCTATCGTGCTTCATTCTCCGCGGTTGTAACGAACAGTATCACTGATTATCAGCCTCATTTCAACAAAAATGCCACATCATGGAAAATTCCGCATAATATTTCGCTTGCTGATCCTTATTTTAATCGGTCGGAGCGAATAGATCTTATAATTGGTGCTGGACTCTTCTTTGAAATAATGGCTACGGGACAAATTCATTTGGGTAGCGCATTGCCAACCCTTCAGAACACCAAACTTGGTTGGATCGTGTCTGGAGGGCTGCCGAATGCGTCAACTCCTCAGTCTGTATTAGCTGCCGTCGTCAAGGATCCTACTAATAATTCTGATGAGGGCACACTTGCTGCCGTAGAAAATCCAACTGCCTTCTTGACTACATATTCGCATGCAGGATCACAAGCGTTGCTGACCCCATTTCGGAAAAGTTGTTGGACAATTGGAGGCCACGAAATCGCCAAGCTAGCCGTTCTGCCCTACGATGCCGATGAAGTTGAAACAGTACATCTTCCAACGGGGGGACTATGTTCGGAGCAGACGGCTAGCGCCTAATCATGCGCGCATGGGTGTATGGCTGCACCTGCTGCGCTCTTAGGTTCTCCTTGCTTATCTATTTCTCTCTTTTCTTCTTCTGTCGCCTTATTAATGCTAAGCTACATTTTAAGATTATATATGTTGAAGTCAAACACTCGATCGGTAGTTGCAGCTCCGACCAGAGAAAAAACGAAAATAATATACAGCATATAATCGACCTATTCGTGCGTTCGTAGTTATTGCTCAAGGGTGGCAAATTGGTTGTCTTCCTCATAAACCGTTACATAAGGAGAATAGATTTCCTTTCCTTTCCACATTTTAATAAATCCGAACACGCCTGTGGTTTTGTTAACCATGCGACAAATATGCTCGGTGAACGAAAGTTTTGGATCTACTCGGACAGCTAGATCGTCAAGAGAGATTCTTTCTGAAGCATATAAGTGGTAAACATAGGAGGGACTCGTGAAAATGTCATCAGTTTTCATTTAGAGCTGTTGAGATGTAAAGAGCTAGCGCGACACCACCCATGAAAGTTGTTAAGATCCAATTGTAAGTCTGGCTGGCATGAACTATCCCTATACTGCACGCAAAGTTTATCATCATCAGCATACATAAGTACTCTGGATTTTGTTAGAACCTGCGACAGTTCATTGATAAACAGTGTGAATAATAATAGACCATGGTCCAAGGTCATGCAAGGTCAAGGTCAGTCCAAGGTCATGCTATTGGATAGAGCATTTTTAAACAGAATCTTTTGAATCCTGTCGCTTAGCTGACTCGAAATCCACCTTTTTTTTGAAGAGAAATAACAACAGATTCATTCCAAATAAGGGGAAATTCCGAGGATTCTAAAGATGAGGAAAACATCTTAAGAAGGGGGAGACACAGAGCCCCGGCATAATATCTTAGCACGCAGCTGGTTTTCCATCGGGACCTGAGTAATACATTGGCTTAACACGTTAAAGATCTAAAAAAAAAGAGCTTTCGTTCAAGATGGGGATGAAAATCAAGTTCGAACTGGGCGTATCCAAAGAATATATCGGACTTGAAGTGGTAGAGGAAGAATATGCTGTTTTAAAGTTATACATTTTTAAAAAAGTGCATCAATTTGTTCAGAAAAATGTTTTTTCCAAAACGGCTATAGCTATATTTATATAGTTTTAAACAAAATTTTGTTTTTCGTTTTTGAGATAAAAATTTGCTTCTCACTATATCTCCGCCATTTGTAACTATTTTTTCTTCTTTCAATAATTATTTTTACTCTTGCAGGGTATCATGGTTTCAGTCAGATGTTTGCAACGCTGTGAAGGAGTTACCTCCGATCATATAAAGTATATATATTCTTGATCAGCACAAACAGACGAGTCGATCTAGCCATGTCCGTCTGTCCGACTGTCCATCTATCCGACTGTCCATCTGTCCGTTTCTGCGCAAACTAGTCTGTAAGTTTTGAAGCTATCTGATTGGAACATTGCAGTTAGTCTTCTTTTAGTTATCAACAGATTTTTATTAAATTTGAAATTTTATATTATTCTAAAATTTGGTGTCAAATTTTATGAAAATACGACAACCATATCATATGTATAGCTGCCATAGGAACGATCATTAGGTATAGGGGAAAATGCAAAACTTTAAAAATATAATATTTAAAGGTTAATGAAATATATATATTTTATATTGTATTAATTCCTAGTGATCGAAGTTCTGTCTGCAAGGGCATATCAACTTCGGCGTGCTGAAATAAGCTTTTAAGATCTTGTCGAGTTTAACATATTTATTTTAATATATTCATAAATAAAAACTTGTATTCTTAATAGCTGTTTATGGGGAAGCGACGAATTTGCCACCTTTAAGCAATAATAACTAACGCTCGAATTAGGTTGATTAAATGCTGTGTATATTTTCGTTTCTGTTCTCTGGTCAGAGCTGCAACTACCGATCGATCGAATGCTTGACTTCATCTATACATACATATATATAAAGAGGAAAGGTTTCATTTTTTGTTTGTTTGTTTGTATGAATTGAATAGGCTCCGAAACTACTTGGCAGATTTGAAAAATTCTTTCACTGTTGGAAAGCTACATCATTCCTGAGTGACATAGGCTATATTTCATTAAAAAAAAAAAAATAGGCATTCTTACTAAAATTACGATAACGTAATCCAAGGTGTGAAAAAAATATCAAAAAACCTTACATCGCGTGCGCTGCGAAAACTATTGATGATAGAACAAAATGATATACTACATTTTTTTAGAACACACCATTATCTACAAACAAAAATCAAAAATCAGCGGCAGAATATCTCTAACTATTACAGTCATGTCACAATAGGCGTTTTTTTATTGGAAAAAAGAAATTAAAATACCACCGCTACAAAAATGGCCCAGCAGGTGGTCAACTAGCTCATGTACCGAGGATACCAATGATCCAAAATGATATGACAATCCCATTTAAACGGCTTCAATTTACGGTAAAAACATCTTTCGCATTAACAATTAACAAGTCACACGGCAAAACCTTCGAATTAGTATGGATCGATCTGCGAAAGAAATGTTTTACTCATGGTCAACTGTATGTTGGTCTATCGCGAGTCGGAGCCAATGAAAATCATTTTATTTTGCTGCCACAAAATAAAACAACATCAAATATTGTTTACAGAGAAGATCTAAAAAAATAAATGTATTTTCTTTTAGGGTTATAACCTCAATAATTGAAAATTGAAAAAAAAAATTAAGGATGAATATGCCATGCTTGAAATCCACTATCCGTCAATCTTGAACAACAATCTACATGTTCCATCCGCAAAAATGGACCTATTGGTAAATTACTACAAGACGCCTCATTGATTATGTGGGAACTCCTCTGCAGTCATGGGCGGGATTACTTTTGTATTTGCTGGAGATTTTCGACAGACTCTCCCCGTTATTAACAGAGGCACGCGAGCAGATATCATCAAGGCATGCTTGAAATCGTCTCCCATATGGACTACGATTGAAACATACAGTGGACCATGAGTAAAACATTTCTTTCCTCAGGAATTGCTGCAACTCTCTTGAAGGATGGCAAAACTGCTCATTCTACTTTTAAACTTCCACTATCCGTCAATCTTGAACAACAATCTACATGTTCCATCCGCAAAAATGGACCTATTGGTAAATTACTACAAGACGCCTCATTGATTATGTGGGAGAAATGCACGATGAGCCATAGAGCACATATAGAGGCCGTGAACAGAACCTTACAGGATCTAAGGAACTCCTCTGCAGTCATGGGCGAGATTACTTTTGTATTTGCTGGAGATTTTCGACAGACTCTCCCCGTTATTAAAAGAGGCACGCGAGCAGATATCATCAAGGCATGCTTGAAATCGTCTCCCTTATGGACTACGATTGAAACATTAAAATTAAGGACAAATATGAGAGTTCATCTTCATGGAATCACTGATAGCGATTTCCCACAGCAACTGCTAAAACTTGGGGAAGGAATTTTTCCAACTCCAAATTTAAGCGGTCATTGTGACATTCTTCTGGATGAGTCTCTAGGCCAAATACTCCATAATTTTGAAAATTTAATAGATTCTGTATACCCTGATATTGAGAATTTGCACGAAAGAGACTTCCATTGGCTGTGTTTTTTGGGCTATAGTATCACCTAAGAATGATACTGTCAATGAAATAAATAATCTGATTGTTCACAAAGTCCCCGGCCAAACAAAAACATACAAATCGATCGACATTGTAACGAATATTGAAGATGCAGTCCATTATCCACTAGAATTTTTAAATTCGTTGAACCCTTCTGGACTGCCACCCCATGAATTGACGTTAAAAATCGGAATCCCAATCATGCTTTTAAGAAATTTAAACACTCCGAGCATGTGTAATGGGACGAGGCTGCTTATTAAGGAGTTAAAAGACAATTTAATAGTAGCAACTATTATCACTGGCCCAGCAGGTGGTCAACTAGCTCATATACCGAGGATACCGATGATCCCAACTGATCTGACAATCCAATTTAAACGGCTTCAATTTCCGGTAAAAACATCTTTCGCATTAACAATTAACAAGTCCCAAGGCCAAACCTTCGAATTAGTAGGGATCGATCTGCGAAAGAAATGTTTTACTCATGGTCAACTGTATGTTGGTCTATCGCGAGTCGGAGCCCCTGAAAATCAATTTATTTTGCTGCCACAAAATAAAACAACATCAAATATTGTTTACAGAGAAGCTCTAACAAAATAAATGTATTTTCTTTTAGGGTTATGACCTCAATAATTGAAAAAAAAAAAAAAAATAAATAAAAAAAAACAAAAAAAAAACCAAAAATATACAAAAAAAACAAAGAAATACAAAAAAATCATTAAATAATATCTGAATTTAGGTAGGTAGGTTGCAGTGGTGAGGCCCATTGTTGGGGCCTCCAATTAGAGCTAAGCTCCTTTTTGTTCCACTCCCTCTGTTTGTTGTTGATTATACACTATCAGTACCATCCAGAGTCAGCCAGGAAACCTAGGATTGCCGAAACTTTTAGCTTTCCTATGTCTCTCAGTGACTCCATCTGGTAGGCACCGAAGTGGCGAAATCTGATGTGGTTTAGCGCTGGGCAGAAGCATAGCAGATGTTCCGGTGTCTCTTGCTCTGTAGGTTGCTTACAGTTTCTACAGATTGCGTTGTGTGGCAGTCCCAACTTCATTGCGTGCGAACCGATCGCCCAATGTCCCGTGGTGAGTGCCGTGAACCTGCTGATATCCCGCTTGCTGTTGGATAGCAGTTCCCTGGTTCGTTTTTTGTCATACCTCGGCCAACATTCCCTTGACCTTCTGTGATCACTCTTACTTATCCATTCTTTATTAGCTATCTGCCTAAAGTGGTCATGGATCCTTGCCTGGATCGCGTTTAGGGAGATCGGTAATTCGAAGTCACAACTTAGCCCTGCCGAGCCTGCACGGGCTAGTTCGTCTGCCTTCTCATTTCCTGGGATCTCGTTGTGTCCCGGTACCCAAGTTACTTGTACCTTATTTTTGTCGGCAAGTCTGTTAAGGGCCTTCTGTCATTCTGCCACTAGTCGTGAGTTCGTTTTCACGGCAGATAGGGATTTTATAGCCGCTTGGCTATCCGAGTAGATTCGAACTCTTTTGCCCCTGAGGTCCTGCCTTAAGGAAAGTTCGACTGCTTCCCTTATGGCTAGTAACAGCCTGAAAGACCGTCGCTGAGTTAGAGAGATTGAAAGCCTGTTCAATTCTCCAATTTTCAGCGAAGATCCCAGCCCCTACGCCGCAGCTCATTTTTGAGCCATCGGTGTAGAGGGACACCTCGTTCTCCACTACTACTCTGCCCCTACTCCAGTCTTCCCTTGATGGGTATGATGTCGAGAATGCATTCCCGAATTTCATTTCCGCGATCATGTAGTCGGTCTTAACGTCTGTGTTAATGCCACTGTTTACAAGGATCTGGCCGTGCCCGGCGCCGTAGTCCCTCCAGCAATTGCTCGCCTTCAGTCTTACTGCGCTCTGTGCCGCAGTGTCCTTCACGAACAGCTCTATCGGCATTATATCCAGGATGGCGTTGAGAGCAGCCGCGGGGCATGAGCGCATTGCACCCACGGCCCCCGCACTCGCTGCCCGTTGCATCCGTGTCAGCTTCGTTCTGTTGTAAGCCCTAGTTAGTGCCGGCCACCATACTAGGGCTCCGTATGTAAGAATTGGTCGTACCACTGCAGTGTAGAGCCATAAAACTATCTTTGGGTGCAGTCCCCATTTGTTTCCAAACATTTTCCTGCAGGAGTAAAATGCGATGCTTGCTTTCCTTACTCTTTCTGCAATGTTATCCTTCCATAAGAGCTTTTAATCCAGGATAACTCCTAGATACTTCGCTCGCTGCGATAGTTTTAGCTCCATGCCGTTAATACTGGGTATGTTGAAGGGTGGTATCTTAGTTCTTCGCGTGAAGAGCATAAGTTCCGTTTTAGTGGGGTTGATACCTAGTCCGCAGGTTTTTGCCCATTTGTTAAATCGACCTAGCGCACCCGTCATTATTTCGCTAATAACGTCAGGGTATGGTCCTGATACGAGCAGCACTACGTCGTCCGCGTAGGCAACTGCTTTGACTCCACCCGTATTGAGGTCTGTCAATATGTCGTTCATATTTGTGAGCCAGAGTAGGGGCGATAGTACCCCGCCCTAAGGTGTGTCTCTCTTCACAGTCCGCGTGAGGTGAGTGCCACTCAGTTCGGCTGTGATCGTCCTGCTCTTTAACATGACTCCGATCCACTCTCTGATGCCTCTCTCAATACCTAGCAAGTTGAGGGAGTCCAGGATAGAGTCGGGGCTCACGTTATTGAACGCGTCTTCGATATCTAGGAAGGCTGCCATCGTGTATTGTTTGTGTTGTAATGTCTTCTCGACATGATGTACAACTACGTGTAGCGCTGTTTCCGTTGATTTTCCGCTGCGCATCCGAGAGTTGATGTCCTTCTAGAGATTCTCGGATGTGGACGTCCAGGAGTCTCTCTAGTGTCTTCAGGGCGAAGGAGGTGAGACTTATCGGTCTATAATCCCTTGCTAGGATATGCCCCCTTCTGCCCGGTTTGGGTATGAAAATGACTTTAGCCTCTCTCCACAACAGTGGGATGTGCGTCAGTCTTAAACACGCTTCGTAAATGGCTTTTAGCCATTTGCAGATGCTATCCTTGGCTGATTGTAGCATTGCCGGTATTAAGCCGTCTGGGCCCGGGCTTTTATACTTATCGAAAGAATCTATTGCCCATTGAATTCGCTCCGTGGTAATGATGTCTTTCGTAGGTGTATCCATTTGAGAGTTTGTTCCCTCCTCGGGTTCCGAGATCACTCTTAGGCTTCCTGGGAAGTGGGTGTCGACTAGTAGCTCTAGTGACTCCTCAATTGTCGTCGTAGCAGAACCGTCTGCTCTGTTGATCAGGGTAGGGCTTATGTGCCCCTTGGCGAGGATTTTGCTTACTCTCGCCGTGTCCTTTATGCCTTCCAGTGACTCGCAGTAGTTCTGCCATGACTCTTTCTTGGCCTTGTATACTGCATTCTTGTAAATTTTTTGTGCCTCTTTGTATGTTCCCCAATCCCGGGTTACATAGCTGTGGTTAAAGGACTTTTTCGCGCTCTTCCTGAGCTCGCTTAATTCCTTTGTCCACCACGGTGGGTATTGCCTCTTCGAGAATGTTAGCTTACAAGTCTCTTTGAAGGCGTTGTTCAGAATATTAGATAGGTCCTCGACCTCCTTGTCGAGTGCTTTTGCAGTGGATATAGTCTTGATCCTCCTGCCGTTAACTTTAGATCGGACAATCTCTCTGAAATCGTTCCAATCCGTTTTGCGGGGGTTGCTTCTTGGCACCTGTTTTTTAACTGGTATCGTTAATTCAAAGAAAATGTACCTGTGGTCTGAGAAGGAGTGTTCTGTCGATACCCTCCAGTTCTCGACCCTGTAATTGTTCTGCTCTATATGCAATGTGAGGTCTAACACCTCTTCCCAACCTTGGAAATTTTCCGTACTCGGAAAGATGAAGGTCGGCGTATTGCCCTTATTACATATTGTTAAGTTTCTACAGATAATATTATCAAAGAGTGACTCACCTCTTTCGTTAGTCTCCGAACTCCCCCAGAGCGTGTGTCTTGCTTTCGCATCACACCCGAGCACCAGGGTCGTCTTCGTCACTTCCGCCCATTGCAGCAGCTTGACTACCGGCTCAGGCGGGGCCGGCTCGTCATGGGCCATGTACGCCGATGTTATAATGACTCCGCTCCCATCCGCCGCCACGAATCTGGCCACTGCTAGGTCAGGTGTGCTGAGATTGAGACAGAGAAAAGCATTAAAGTGATTCTTAATTACTATGCAAGCTCTCGACCTACCATTCGAGTTTGTGCACAGTAGTGTGTATCCTTGGATCCTTAGTCCAGCGACTTGCCCGTCCCTGGTCCAAGGCTCCTGTATCAAACCGATGTCGATATCCTCCCTCCCAGATGCGAGCTCTGGGTCTCCTTGGGATCTCCCTGGCGTGAACTAGCCTAATCTTAAGGCCAGCCCATATGTCGCTAATCTTAGCAACACACTCGTCGCACCTGATGACCCGGTGCCCTCTAACCACGTCTGAGGAGTCGAAGGAGGAGAACTTGGCCTCGATCTCCTCCCACTTCTCCGACAGCAGGCGACCGTCGTCATGGAGCTCGTCCACCAGTGCCATAGCCAGACTGTTTCTGGCCACCTCGCTAAACTTCTTTGCCTGGCTGACAAAGTTCGTCGCACGCGGCTTACCCTGTGGGTCCTTCGCTCTCTTAGGCGCGCTTTCGCTCACTTCCTGTGAGCAAATTCGCTTTGCCTTCGAGGGCTGGAACGCCGCCGGGTTTGCTGCTTTGTAAGTCTCATATTCCGCGATCTCCGCAAGGAATTTGGCCTTGTCCTCGGCATCCCGAGGGTCAGTTTTGCCCTCAGCCTCGTTCTTGGCTATCTTGCCGAGAACGAAGCGGGCTCTGTTAACCCTCGCTCGTCTCTGATGGTGAGACAATTTCGCTATCTCTGAGGTGGTGCTCAGCTGAGCCCCACCTGTGTGTTTCGGTTGGGGAGTGCTACTCGCCCTCCCTTCGGATTGCGACTCTTCCTCGTCGGTCTCCGATACATTGTGAGATTCCGCGACCAGTCTCGGCCTCTGCATCTCCTTCTCGTCCTTCGTTGACAGTTTTTGGGGTTTATCCTCTCCCAGGAGTTCCGAAGCTCGGTTTGAAGTATTCATTGCATATCATGAACGCCCGCTTTGCTCGACCTGGCAAGCGCAGCGGGCCAGAGGGGGATTGAGGCTTTGAATAAAGGTCGACCGCAGCTTCGCCCCAAAACTGCGGCAAGGCCACTTACGACCCAGGGTTGCCTGGCCCTGGGAAGGCTCCGTGCAGACACAGCTTGGAATTACCCCTCAGCTGCGAACCTGGAAGTCAGTGTGCACGGGTCGCATCACACACCTGACTTGAGGGGAGGCTTGATTAAAGACTTCCTAAGTCCGCCCGACTACAATTGGTCAGCATCCCCGGTCGAGCCTCGACTGGGGACCTGCTTCCAGCCGCCCTCGCTTGGAGAGTATAGTCGCACTACCGATGGTGTACATAGTTACGGCAGATGACACAGTCATCCGTAGATCCCCCTGTGCACCCTATCGGCTGACGGCCCAATTTATTTAATTTAATTTAATTATTCTTATTTTTTTTTTATTTACTCTTTTTTAGGAGCTCGACGCAAAAAGTGATGAATATGTGTCATATTATTATTATTATTATGAATGTGTTAAAATTGACAAATCTAAATGTAATGTTTAATGCCCGTGCGAAGCCGGGACGGGCCGCTAGTCATATATAAAAACGCTTACAATATAGCTTAGCATAAAGATAAGGCGACAGAAGATGAAGAGATAGGGAAATAGATGTGCAGTCATACACCCATGCGCGCATGATTAGGCGCTAGCGGTCTGCTTCGAACAATAGCTTTTTCAAATTGAATTTATTAGAAACATTGTAATTTTCAGGCGTTTAGGGTGGTCTAACCCCTAAGATATTTATATTAATTTTTTAGTGAATTCTTAAAAGATTTGCTGTGATTCAGCATGAAAATTAAAGGAGATTTATTATAATAATAAATCAATTTCAATGGAAAAATAATTTTAAAGTGAAACAAATAGGGTCTTTCTACAGAGATACATCTGCATTCCTAAATCCGGATGATCCATAAGGATTTGTCGTACTGAAAATATTCATTGAGTATGCCCAAGCAACTCGACGACGTTTTCCGGAATATTCTTGCCCTGAATTTTCTTAAATTGCTATTATGAACAGATTTTGTAGCCTCTACCACTCTGCAAATTCTTCGCGGCAATTACTCTTTGTTAGATAATAATCATTCACAAATTACATTCCTCGCCATCTAATTCATTTAATTATAGTGACAAAATAGTTGGTAACTTATTCATTTTGGTTCCGCAGAAGCATTTTTAACTTCGTAGTGCTAACAGTGCTTACGCTGATTTATGAGTTGCGCACGTTGCAACCTGGGGAGAGTGATAAGAATCCCACTCCTTTTACCTTCCTTTGCAGACAGCTTGAAGTTCTATGATACTGTGAATATGTTTTGTTGATGTGTTTTTGACCATACTAGATCGGATTTTGATTAAACAATCTCACATATTGTTTCTGTCTCGTTGTTAAATAAGCGCAATTCACACCTATTCTTCACGCTTAAGGCAGCTTCATCATTAAACCATTTCTGCTCTTAATTTGGCGACTCTAGGCTTTGCTTTAACTTGTCCCCAGTCATTGACGAAATTGATCTCTGCTTAAAGATTAAACCCATGCCAGCTTCCTGCCTTTCATATCGGAATGGGGATGATGCTGATGACTGTTATTTTTAATGACAAGCGATTATTGCACTGTTGAGTTAAATAACATTAATTGATGATACCGGCAGCAGCTGATCCGGCGGGATTTGTACCCGAATCTGATCTAGTTGATGCCTTAGTTGCTTACGAGATACTAGAATGATAAAAATAGTTCGATGGGGAATATCAAAAGTAACATTTTATTAGAAATGTGTAAAACCATTTGCGCTTTGTGGTTAAATTTTGCCCCAAGAATGCAGAGCATAGGCGGGGTAACTTTTGCTAACGGCACAGCTTTTGATTTTGAGCAACGTAGCCGGACAGAAACTTGATTGATTTGTAAGTGGTTCGAGCACGACTGAAGCATAAACAAACGTGTATAATTTTTTTGTGTGACTGGCATCACAACTTTTCCACCAATTATGTTCAGTGGTAGGCAGGTAAATTTATGTGGAGAAGTTTCCCTGATTTTGGTATTGCGAGGAGGTGAACTACTCTTCCCAGTAGAGTGCTATATTTGTCTTAACTCTCTTTGCTTGTTGTGAAGAGAGGTCCGGATGGAAGGCGGCATCTGTGCCTAAGATGGTGGCCATGGTGTCATTTTTGAAGAACAATGCCTTTCCTTTCGCATCACTTTGTGTAGTACGGTTTCCGGGGAGCTACTTTTCCTGTATACATCCTGTGTGACAGAATGGCTTTTCTCCCTTCTGATGTGGATATCTAGTGTACGTTTCGGTGTTTACATTAGGAATAAGGTCAGGCTAATCGGCCTGGAATTCTGGGCTTTTATGTGTCCACTTTCTTCCGGTTCGGTTATGAGGACTTATCTTGATTTCTTCCACATCAGTGGTAAGTGTGCTGTTTCTACACATGCTTTGAAGATTGCCTGCAACCATTTACCCACGCATGTTTTTTTGTCTGCAGCATTGCTGGTATAATTCCGCCCGGATCCGTACTTTTGAACTTATCGAAGGAGTTTACCGTTCAATAAATCCTTTCCAATGTGACTCCGCTTCAAGGAGGAGCACAAACTGGCCACCATACCACGACAAGGAGTCGACATCATCAATATTTTTATATCTTACAACATTTATATATAGTTCCGGGGTTTAGGGATACCTTGTAAGGATGCTTATCACGGGCCGGGGTATAAACAAAGCCGGTCCAGGATCCTCCACAGAAATATTTATTATTTACTGGGGCAGGCAGGATTTCGGGCCCGAGACGGGGAACATGAGTGGAGGAGTAGAGGAGGAAAGGGGATGCTCCGCATCGGCTTCCCGGCGGTTCAGGGTCAGACCGTCACCCGGATACCGACGCCTGTCCCACCGATGGCCATGTGCGGCTCAGCTTCGGTCCACGCCTCATCAACCGGCGTCGTGTTCCTCGATCAGGAAGGGAGGACTCGGTCGGGTTGAGGTTGGGCCAGCCCCAGTGTCGGGTGCAACCGTCCATAAACACGACCAAGGCGCGGCCCGCGTCCCTGCTGCTCGTCTCGCCTGGGTGGAAGGAAACCTCCGGGCATAGGCATGGCGACCACGTCATTTGTATGCTACCCGCTACGCCCGGAGAGGAACCCTGTTAGGTCGCGGCCCCGCCAACCGTAAGTCGCTTCCATACAGGGAACCGTGAACCGTTCCCTCCTTGGCCGCCACCCTCCTCGTTGTGATTCCGGGTGAGTGTTGATGCCGTGTGCTGTTTTGCCAAGGGTGCGACTGTACTCGGCGCTGCTCGGGTGTGTGGCTATGCTGCTGCTCTGCCGGGTGTTGTTGGGTTCGGTGGAGTGTATAGCTCTGTCGTGAGGTGTGTGGCTCCGCCGAGTGTGTGGCCTTGCCGAGTGAGTGGCTCCGCCGTGTGTGTGGCCTTGCCGTGTGTGTGGCCCTGCCATGTGTGTGGCTCCGCCGTGTGTGCGGCCCTGCCGTGTGTGTGGCTCTGCCGTGTTTTTGGCCCAGCAGAGTGTGTGTGTCTTCCTTACGCTATTCCTAATGCTTATCTTACTACAATTCTTTACATTGTGCCCTCCTTGGGTCTTCCCCAGTCTGGTTCCCTTTATCTATTCCTACTATATGCAAAACTACATCTACAAATATTCACATAGGTATGTGGGGAACCATAGGTTCACGTCAAAATTATTAACCTTCGAGGATGGCAACGATATTGAATTTCCTTTGTGTGAAGCTATCTATCAAAGGTAGCTCCATTTTTATTCCCTGTTTCTACATACCTCCATTGTCGGAAGATTCTATTTATTGGAATAGATAGAGACCAGTTGGTAGTCCTAGGAGATTTTAATATCTCTGGTGCTATTTGGTGCTTACATATTTCCACCAATACTCTCCTAACTTCTACACAACATGACTTTATCGCTGGCTTGTTCGACATTTCAATCTTTGTTTCGTCTCTGGCCCTGCGAGAGTCAGTTTAGCCAGGGTAGCGCCTCTGACGCAGCCCGAAGATCCGTATCATCCAACTTTCGATGTGACTCTCGATATTGGGTCTGACGTACAGAATATATCTGACCGTCCAGCCAGGAAATTCCTTTGTTTTCGCAAGACGGACTTTGAACGGCTGAATAATTTTATATACGTGGTCAATTGGTCCAATCTATACATGTGCACTGACATGGCAGTTGCCGTGGATATTTATAACAAGGCCATGAATTCATTTTTTACTGAATGTGTTCCGTTATACTATCCGCCAAGAGAAGAGTTTAGCCGACTTAAAAATAAAAAAATCTAGGCTGTATGCAAAATTGAAATTCACTGGTTCTCAATCTGCCCTTTCATCTTATTTCAGCTCGATGAAACTTAACAAACAACTTAATCAAACTCTTCGAATTTACACCAGACTTATTCCTACGACATACCCAAATCAAACTTAATTTTCTTTCCTTGCCTAAACGAAGGCTCTCTTGTTTAAGATCTTTAGCGTGTCAAGCTAGTTTATTCGCCAGGTCCCGCCGGAATTTCGGCTGTGTGCTCAGAATTTGGGCCGACGCCCTGTGCTATCCCCTTCTGAAATTGTTTAACTAATCTTTAGAAATCTCCCACCTTCCCATTATTTGGAAGGAATCGTTTATTATTTTTCTCCACAAAAAAGGTAGCAAATTGGATGCCAGAAATTAAAGAGGAATCTCTATGTTGTCGGCTATCCCTAAAGTATTCGAAAACTTTATTACTCCACCATTGTATATCAGTTATTACAGCACCATTGTATATCAGTTATTTCTCCATGTCATCATAGTTTCATTAAGCGAAGAACAACAACAACAAATCTTTTGGAGCTCACTTCCTATATTATAAAGGGCTTCCATAAAAATTTTTAGACAGATGTAATCTATACTGAACTCAGTAAAGCATTTGACTCTGTTAACCATTCTCTCCCCGTAAGAAAACTCTATTTAATGGGTTTTCCAAGTGATCTTCTTAATTGGATCTCAAGTTATCTGAATGGCAGGACGCAAAAGGTCCTCTTTAAGTATAATTTGTCTAATGTTCTAAGGGTTACATCTGGCGTCCCGCAAGGAAGCCATTTGGGACACTTATTGTTTACATTATTTATAAATGACCTGCCCAAAGTCTTGACTAACTCCAGAGTCCTTATGTACGCGGATGACGTCAAGGTTTGCGTGCAATTCAAGGACGTCGTCTTCCAGTCGGATTTACAAACATATCTCAATAATTTTCAAACTTATTGCTGTGTAAACTTTTTAAACTTAAACGCTTCGAAGGGCAAGCTAATAACATTCTCTCGTGCCGTTCCTATGCTTGCTTCATACACGCAGAACTGCTCCTCTTTGGAAATATTTAATTCAGTTGATGATTTGGGCGTCCGCTTAGAACCATAACTTGACTTAATTGATCATATTTCGTCTATGCTGAATAGAGCCAGGGGTATGCTTGGATTTATTAAATGGTGGTCGAAGGAATTCAATGACCCCTATGTCACTAAATCATTATATACCTCTTTAGTTTGTCCCATCTTAGAATGTGGATGATGCATTTGGAGCCCTCAGTAGGGCATTGAGTCGGTTCAAAAGAACTTTTTACTGTTCGTCTAAGCGGTTTAAATTCGAATTTAAATAAAAGATTACCGTCAAAAAAAAAAAAAAAAAAAATATGTTACAATGTGCTAAAGGTTATGAAGTGTTTGCAATTGTAGATTATAATGGAGTAATGGTCGGTACCTTGGACCACTTGTCGCGGAAGCCATGTAGGAATAGTGGAACATATAGCGAGAGGTTGTGTACAGAACTGCCAGTGCAGAAGTAACATTTCATTAGAAATGCGTAAATTCACCCGCGCTATGTGATTCAAGACTGCGAGTTCACTGATCACTTGCGAGGAGGTGAACGACCCAGTAGAGTGCTATATTTGTCTTGACTCTCTTTGCTTGTTGTGAAGAGAGGTCCGGATGGAGTCTACGTTAACGTTGCTAAAGGCGGCATCCATGCCTAAGATGGTGGCCATGGTTTAATTTTTGAAGAACAATGCCTTTCCTTTAGCATCACGTTGTGTAGTACGGTTTCCGCGGAGCTACTTTTCCTGTTTAAATAGTGTGTGTCAGAATGGCTTTTCTCTCTTCTGATTTCCTTTAGCATCACTTTGTGTAGTATGGTTTCCGCGGAGCTACTTTTCCTGTTTACATGCTGTGTGTCAGAATGACTTTTCTCCCTTCTGATGTGGATATCTAGTATACGTTTCGGTGTTTTCATTAGGAATAAGGTCAGGCTAATCGGCCTGGAATTCTGGGCTTTTATGTGTCCACTTTCTTCCGGTTCGGTTATGAGGACTTATCTTGATTTCTTCTACATCAGTGGTAAGTGTGCTGTTTCTACACATGCTTTGAAGATTGCCTGCAATATTTTCCTATGCCTTTTTTTTTGTCTGCAGCATTGCTGTGTGATGCCATGATGTGCCATGTACTTATGTAAATATTTGTAGATGTAGTTTTGTAAATAGTAGTAATAGAATAGGAAAACCAGACAGGAGAAGACCTAAGGAGGGCACAATGTAAAGAAAGTAGTAAGATTAGCAGTAGGAATAGTGTAGGGATATTAGTAGGAATAGAAGTTAAATTAGCAGTCGGAGTAGCGTAAGGAATAGTAGTAAGAATAGTAGTTAGAATTGAAGTAGGGACAAGAGTAGGTGCAACACCCTACCGGCGGAGCCTCCCACTCGGCAGGGCCATATACCCGGCAGAGCAGCAGCATAGCCACACACCCGAGCCACATAGCCACAGCGCCGAGTACAGTCGCACCCTTGGGAACACACACACGGCTGAGCCACACACACGGAGCCACACTCATGGCAGGGCCACACACTCTGGATCACAGCGAGGAGCTTCGGCAAAATCCGCTTGCCGGCAGCGAAGCCGATCGCCGATGACGCACGACAATCTTCGGGAACGGCCGAAGCCCAACGCTGGCACGCCGAGCTTCGTGCCAACGAAGGACGAAAACGCCAACGCAAGAGAGGGATCGGCGGCAGAGGAGGGCGACCGTAGGACCCTCTGCCCGCCGATCGTGGATTCGGTTTTAAACAGCCCAGGAGGGCAGACGTTCCTCCGGCAGCCGGTTCGCAACCGGAAAATAGGAGCCAGGCTCCACGCGGCCAGGAGAGCTGCCATACCTCCTGGAGCCGTCACCGTTACGAGCCAGAGTCCTGTGCGATCAGGCTCAGGGCAACGACGCGGCCAGCGATCACAACAACGACACCACCCATGGGGTCCGTCGCCTTAGATAGTCGGCCTCATGAAGAACCACGAGGAGCGGTTGAGCTGGTAGAGGTAGGGGTAGCTTTCGGTAGGAATAGAAATAAAAAAAAAAAACAATTATTTGTGAACTCTACCACGGTGTTTTCTCCAATCTGGGTTCCCTACCACCCCAATTCTACCACCCAGCCGCGAGAATTTGGTGCCAAGCGTCAGCTAGCCTTCGCGCCCAACCAAAGTCTTCGCCATTTGTCGTGTATGACCCTTACCTAGTCTTCGCCTAGTCTGGAGATGCCACTTTGGTTTGGCCATCCGCGAGAATCCGGAGAAAAACGAGAGCTAGACTCCGCGCCCAGCCGAAGTCACTCCGTTTAGCCGTGTTCGACCCCTAGATAGCCGGCGCGTCCAGCTGGTGTTTTCCCCTCCGTGCCCAGTCGGAGTCTGTCCAAACAACCAGACGCCCCCATTTAATCGTACATATCCGATGATAATCCCGGCATATGAGTTGCCCGGCTAGCATCCTGCCAAGCCCACGAGGTTACCGCGCTTTCAAAGAGTGCGCATGTCATAGCTGGCAGCTCTCAAAAAGGCAATTGGCATGATAAACAGAGTGGGAGCGCCGTAAGCTTATCGACACCCAATCAAATTTATTTTTTATTTATTTATTTATTTATTTTTTTATTATTTATTTTTTTTTTAATTTTGCAGGTTTTTGGAACTTGACCACTTCGACTCCCCCGCACTTTGGGCAAATATGACTTGGTAACCAAATTCTTTAAAAAATTTGTCCCGAGACCAGTTGGTAATTTCTTTATAATAAATAGTGGAAAATTGAGTATTTAAAAATAATCTCCTCCATCATTATAATCTGTTTCAAACGTTTTTTTTAGAAGGGGATAGCACAGGGCGTGGGCACAATTCCTGAGCACACAGTCAGGAGTTCCGGCAAGACGTGGCGAATAAACTGGCTTAACACGCTGAAGATCTAAGAGAAGAGAACTTTCTTTTAGGCTAGGACAGAAAATTAAGTTTGATTTGGGTATGTCGTAGGAATAGGTCTGGTGTACATTTGAAGAGTTTGAATAAGTTGTTTGTAAAGTTTGACCGAGCTGATAAATAAGATGAAAGGGCAGATTGAGAACCGGTGAATTTACACCACGGTGGTTTACTCGAGCTTGGCGGAAATTATAACGGAACACATTCAGTAAAAAATTAATTCATGGCATTGTAATAAATATCCACGCAAATGCCATGTCAGTGCACATGTATAGATCGGACCAATTGAACACGTATATAAAATTATTCAGCCGTTCAAAGTCCGTCTTGCGAAAACAGAGGAATATCTTCTCAGATAAATTCTGTACGTCAGACCCAATATCAAGAGTAACATCGAAAGTTGGATGATACGGATCTTCGGGCTGCGTCAGAGGCGCTACCCTGGCTTAACTGACTCTCGCAGGGCCAGAGACGAAACAAAGATTGATTAAGCGCTGTAAGGAATTTAGCACATGCTTAACTAGAGACAGCGAAATGCCGAACAAGCCAGCGATAAAGTCATGTTGTGTAGAAGTTAGGAGAGTATTGGTGGAATTATTTGAGCACGAAATAGCACCAGGGATATTAAAATCGCCTAGGACTACCAACTGGTCTCTATCCAAAAGTCTAGTGGAAACCATCTGAATAGCGGAAAGATGGTTCCTATAAATGGGAAGTTCCGACAATGGAGGTATAAAATAGAGCTACCTTTGATAGATAGCTTCACACAGAGGAATTCAACATCGTTGCAATCCCCGAAGGTTAATAATTCTGACGTGAGTGAAGAGTCCACCGCTATAAGAACTCCACCCCCGCGCCTGATAGGCAATCTAGCCGATATAGTGTGAACACAGCTGGAAAATCCTCGGAGCTCAGAATCTCCGGCTTTAACCAGGTTTCTGTGAGCACAATAACCTGAGATGCAAACGAAAGGCTATCAGAATACAAGTTAAGAAGCTTACTACGTAAGCCTCTTGCATTCTGATAGGAAATACCAGGGAGTAGATTAGTTTTTTTTGTCGGGATTGGAAGACGTAGAAGGCGCAGGGGTATGATCGGGCCTTGGAAGAGTTATTGCTACAGGCCGCTTTTTCTTTTTCTTCTCTAAGAACCTTTTCATCTTTATATATCTTATATCTTTTATGGCGCTCGATCTCAAAACTCTTGGAATTAATGCTGAGGTCGAGGGCTGTGCCGAGGGAGGCTTCTGCGGAGAGCCCATTTTATGGGTAGTTGGGGTCTGTCTACATGCTGCCCACCAATAGCAGTTTTTTTGCGCCTGAGACTCATTTAATAGGGTAAGGTTGTTAAATTGGGTGTCCAGAGCCAAGAACATTTCAAGAGTTTTACGAAAACTCATTAAAATGCCCTTTAAACCGTTTTCGGTTTGCCGCATGAAAGTCGTCATTTCCCTTTCTACATCGCGACAGGCCCCGCAGCAGTAACGCAGGCCGGAGTTTTTTTCATATTGTATTATTTTATAATAATAATATTATTATTATTATATTATTTTATTTTATTTTTTTTTTTATACTGTCATCGTTGTTGTCGTTGTGTTGATTGTAAGGTCAACTGCAAAAGTTGGCTTTTTGCAGGTTTTGGCGAAACAGACTATATTTCAGAACATTATAAAACTTACCACTGTACTTGTACTTGAGAAAAAGAGAGAAAACAAGAAAGGAAGCTAACTTCGGCACGCCGAAGTTTTAAACCCTTGCAGATTAAAAATCGATGACTGGGAGTCCATACAATTTAAATTATATTTATTTAAGTTAATAAACAATGAAGTAATACCGGCTTTCATTTCATTCATCTATACATATTATATTTACAGTTATACATTCTCAGATTTGCGTTTTCCTCTACATCAAACGATCGAATGTATGGCACCTATATGATATAGTAGTCCGATTTTCATGAAATTTAACACAAAATTTAAGACTAATATAAAATGGCTATACCTCAAATTTGATGAAAATCTGTTGAAAATCGAAAAATTTATTTTATTTATTTTTAATTGTATTAATTTCTCGATCGTTCCTATAGGAGCTATATGATATAGTCGTCCGATTTTCATAAAATTGTATGCAAAATTGTAGAGTATAGCAAAATGCCTATATGCCTCAAATTTGATCCAATTCTATTGAAAACTGAAAAAGTTAAAATTTTTTTTGTAAAAATTTTTCGATCATTCCTATGGCAGCTATATGATATAGTCGTCCGATCCGGCCCGTTCCGACATATATACGAGTGAGAGTATATAGAAGGCTAACTACAAAGTTTCATTCAGATAGCTTCAAAACTGAGAGACTAGTTTGCGTAGAAACGGACAGACGGACAGAAGGACAGACGGACAGACGGACAGAGGGAGGTAAGGGCATGGGTATAATAATGTGTAAGGCGACCCTATAATATGAATAGGTGTTTATGGGAAAGACAACGGATTTGCCTCCCTTGGGCAATAATAACTAACGCACGAATAGGTCGATTATATGCTGTATTTATTTTCTTGTCTTTTGTTCTCTAGTCGAAGCTGCAACAACCGATCGAACGCTTGGCTTCAATACATATAATTACAATGTGGCTTAGCTTAAAAGAAGAAGAGATAGAGAAATAGATCACGAAAGATAAGAGCTAAGAGAGCAGCAGGTGGAGCCATTTACCTATGCGCGCATAATTAGGCGCTAGCAGTCTGCTCCGAACAATAGGTTAGGCCTTCATTGTACTCACTGTCCCCATTCTGCACTTTCTTCCTTAGAAAATCGTCAACCTTGTAAAGAAAAACCCTCTAGTATTTAAAAATTATTTTTACTTTCGTGCGTAGTAAAATTAAAAAATTATAATTTTATGTTTATTTTACTAAAAACGAAAAATAGTTATATTCATTTGGCATGACTTACTTCCATTTACATTACTGCATTAACTGACTTAATATAAATGCATCTACATGTCTGGAACCTTTAGAATGAAAATCGGCATTACCACTTAACATATAGTTCAAACAAGTCTTAGCTGGTTTGACATATGCAGTAAACTCAGGGAATCGTATAATTTCCGATGGCTGAAAAAATGAGAAATTTTCTTAGTTAACGCGAAACATCATAATAATTTTTAATAGAACTTACTATCGATATCGAGTCGTTCGAAACACGACAAAATGTTATGTGTTTTCCAGTTATAAATTCTAGCTCAACACGTTTTGTAAAGAGCGGTTCATGCCAAGGCAATTGATATAAATGGGACAAAAATGTTCGATCATGAAATTCAACAGGATCAGAAATAAGCAATTTGTCTGTAAATAAAAAGAAACCCTTAATGAATAAAGATAAGTTATAAGCATTATCGGATTTAAACGTACACACATGGTCAAAATAATAAGTACACGCATATGAGGTTTCTTAAAGCCTCAAAAACTTAATTAATAAGCTTTAAGAAAAAAGTATAATTTTCTTTAGCTTTCAAACTTACTACAGATAATAAAAAAATATAACAAAAGAAATTTGGATTTCACATTTAAAAACTACGATCGAATTTATCGAAAAATCATACATATGGGTTGGTCAAAATAATAAGTACAGAAATTCTTCTAAGCTTAGAGCTCGAAAGTTATCAAACTTTTTTTTATTAGTAAACTTATACTAGTATCTGACATAAGGCCGTCAGCCTATAGGGTGCACAGGGGGATCAACGGATTACTGTGTCATCTGCCGTAACTGTGTACACCATCGGTAGTGCGACTATACTCTCCAAGCGAGGGCGGCTGGAAGCAGGTCCCCAGTCGAGGCGCGACCGGGTTTGCTGACCGATTGTAGTCGGGCGGACATAGGCTAGTCTTTAATCAACCGTCCCTCAAATCAGGTGTGTGATGCGACCCGTGCACACTGATTTCCAGGTTCGCAACTGAGGGGTTAATCCAGCTGTGTCTGCACGGAGCCTTCCCAGGGCCAGGCAACCCTGGGTCGTAAGTGGCCTTGCCGCAGCTTTGGGGCGAAGCTGCGGTCGACCTTTATTCAAAGCCTCAAAGCGAGCAAAGCGGGCGTTCATGTAATGTTATGAATTCCTTAAACCGAGCTTCGGAACTCCCGGGAGAGTATAAACCCCAAAAACCGTCAACGAAGGACGAGAAGGAGGTGCTGAGGCCGAGATTGGTCGCGGAATCTCACAATGTATCGGAGACCGACGAGGAAGAGTCGCAATCCGAAGGGGGGGCGAGTAGCACTCCCTAATCTAAACACACAGGTGGGGCTCAGCTGGGCACCACCTCAGAGATGACGAAAATGTCTCACCATCAGAGACGAGCGAGGGTCAACAGAGCCCGCTTCGTTCTCGGCAAGATAGCCAAGAACGAGGCTGAGGGCAAAACTGACCCTCGGGATGCCGAGGACAAGGCCAAATTCCTTACGGAGAACGCGGAATTTGAGCAGTACAAAGCGGCAAACCCGGCGGCGTTCCAGCCCTCGAAGGCGAAGCGAATTCGCTCACAGGAAGTGAGCACCTAAGAGAGCGAAGGACCCATAGGGTTAGCCGCGTGGCACTGGTGGACGAGCTCCATGACGACGGTCGCCTGCTGTCGGAGAAGTGGGAGGAGATCGAGGCCAAGTTCTCCTCCTTCGACTCCTCAGACGTGGTTAGAGGGCACCGGGTCATCAGGTGCGACGAGTGTGTTGCTAAGATTAGCGACATATGGGCTGGCCTTAAGATTAGGCTAGTTCACGCCAGGGAGATCCCAAGGAGACCCAGAGCTCGCATCTGGGAGGGAGGATATCGACATCGGTTTGATACCGGAGCCTTGGACCCGGGACGGGCAAGTCGCTGGACTAAGGATACAAGGATACACACTACTGTGCAAAAAGTCGAATGGTAGGTCGAGAGCTTGCATAGTAATTAAGAATCATTTTAATGCTTTTCTCTGTCCCAATCTCAGCACACCTGACCTAGCAGTGGCCAGATTCGTAGCGGCGGATGGGAGCGGAGTCACTACAGCATCGGCGTACATGGCCCATGACGAGCCGGCCCCGCCTGAGCCGGTAGTCAAGATGCTGCAATGGGCGGAAGTGATGAAGATGACTGGTGCTCGGGTGTGATTCGAATGCGAGGCACACGCTCTGGGAGAGTTCGGAGACAAACGATAGAGGTGAGTCACTCTTTGATAATATTATTTTTAGAAATGTTACGATATGTAATAAGGGTAATACGCCGACCTTCATCTTTCCGAGCACGTAAAATTTTGTTGGGAAGAGGTGTTAGATCTCACCTTACTAATATAACAGAATAATTACAGGGTCGAGAACTGGAGGGTTTCGACAGAGCACTCCTTCTCAGACCATAGGTACATTTTCTTTGAAATAACGACACCAGTTAAGAAACATGTGCCAAGAAGAAACCCCCGAAAGACGGATTGGGACAAATTCAGCGAAATTGTTCAATCCAAAGTAAACGGCAGGAGGATCAAGATCTTATCCACTGTAAAGGCACTCGACAAGGTGGTAAAGGAGCTAACGAATATCCTGAACAACGCCTTCAAAGAGACTTGTAAACTAACATTCTCGAAGAAGCAATACTCACCGTGGTTGACAAAGGAACTAAGAGAGCTCAGAAAGAGCGCGAGAAAGTCCTTCAACAACAGCAATGTAGCCCGGGACTGGGGAACATATAAAGAAGCACAAAAAATTTACAAGAAGGCAGTATACAAGGCCAAGAAAGAGTCCTGGCAAAACTACTGCGAGTCACTAGAAGGCATAAAGGACACGGCGACAGTAAGCAAAATTCTCGCCAAAGGGCACATAAGCCCTACCCTGATCAACAGAGCAGACGGTTCTGCTACGACGACAATTGAGGAGTCACTAGAGCTACTAGTTGACACCCACATCCCAGGAAGCCTAAGAGTGAGATCGGAACCCGAGGAGTGAACGAACACTTAAATGGATACACCTACGGAAGACATCATTACCACTGTGCGAATTCAATGGGCAATAGATTCTTTCGATAAGTATAAAAGCCCGGGTCCAGACGGCTTAATACCGGCAATGCTACAATCAGCCAAGGATAGCATTTGCAAATGGCTAAAAGCCATTTACTAAGCTTGCTTAAGACTGACGCACATCCCACTGCTGTGGAGGGAGGCAAAAGTCATCTTTATACTGAAACCGTGCAGAAGGGGGCATATCGTAGCAAAGGATTATAGACCGATAAGTCTCACCTCCTTCGCCCTGATGACACTAGAGAGACTCCTGGACGTCCACATCCGGGAGTCTCTAGAGGGACATCAACTCTCGGATGCGCAGCATAGGACAACGGAAACAGCGCTACACGTAGTTGTACATAATGTCGGAAAGACATTACAACACAAGCAATGCACAATGGCAGCCTTCCTAGACATCAAAGGCGCATTCAATAACGTGAGCCCCGACTCTATCCTGGGCTTCCCCAACTTGTTAGGTATTGAGAGAGGCATCAGAGAGTGGATCGGGGTCATGCTAAAAAGCAGGACGATCACAGCCGAACTGAGTGGCACTCGCCTCACGCGGACTGGGAAGAGAGGCACACCTCAGGGCGGGGTATTATCGCCCCTTTTCTGGATCACTAATATGAACGCCATATTGACAGATCTCAATACGGTTAGAGTTATAGCAGTTGCGTACGCAGACGACGTAGTACTGCTAGTATCAGAACCTTACCCTAACGTTATTAGCGAAATAATGACGGGTGCGCTTGGCCGATTAAATAAATGGGCAAAAACCTGCGGACTAGGTATCACTAGGTACCCCACTAAAACGGAGCTCATGCTCTTCACACGAAGAACTAAGATATATCAAGGAGAAATTTTAGATAAAATGCTCTCATGGAAAGAAAACAAGAAGGAAAATGATTGGGAACAAATGGGGACTGCACCCAAAGATAATTTTATGGCTCTACTCAGCAGTGGTATGGCCAATACTAACATACGGAGCCCAAGTATGGTGGCCGGCACTAACTAGGGCTTACAACAGAACGAAGCTGACAAGAAAACAACGGGCAGCGAGTGCGGGGGCCGTTCGTGCAATGCGCTCATGCTCCGCGGCTGCCCTCAACGCTATCCTGAATATAATGCCGATAGAGGCGTTCGTGAAGGACACTGCGGCACAGAGCGCAGTAAGACTGAAGGCGAGAAATTGCTGGAGGGACTACGGCGCCGGGCACGGCAAGATCCTTGGAAACAGCGGCATTAACACAGACGTTAAGACCGACTACATGATCGCGGAAATAAAATTCGGGAACGTATTCTCGACATCATACCCATCAAGGGAAGACTGGAGTAGGGGCAGAGTAGTAGTGGAGAACGGGGTGTCCCCCTACACCGATGGCTCAAAAATGAGCTGCGGCGTAGGGGCTGGGATCTTCGCTGAAAATTGGAGAATCGAAAAGGCTTTTAATCTCTCTAACTCAGCGACGGTCTTTCAGGCTGAGGTACTAGCCATAAGGGAAGCAGTCGAACTTTCCTTAAGGCCGGACCTCAGGGGCAACACAGTTCGAATCTACTCGGATAGCCAAGCGGCTATAAAGTCCCTACCTGCCGTGAAAACGAACTCACGACTAGTGGCAGAATGCAAGAAGGCACTTAATAGACTTGCTGACAAAAATAAGGTACAAGTAACATGGGTACCGGGACACAACGAGATCCCAGGAAACGAGAAGGCAGACGAACTAGCCCGTGCAGGCTCGGCAGGGCTAAAAACTGACTTCGAATTACCGATCTCCCTAAACGCGATCCAGACGAGGATCCATGACCACTTTAAGCAGATAGCTAATAAAGAATGGATAAGTAAGAGTGATCACAGAAGGTCAAGGGAATGTTGGCCGAGGTATGACAAAAAACGAACCAGTGAACTGCTATCCAACAGCAAGCGGGATATTAGCAGGATCACGGCAGTTACCAACGGACGTTAGGCGATCGGATAGCACGCAATGAAGATGGGACTACCACAAAATACAACCTGAAAAAGCTGTAAGCAACCTACAGAGCAAGAGACACCGGAACATCTGCTCTGCTTCTGCCCAGCGCTAAACCACATCAGATTTCGCCACTTTGGTGCCTACCAGATGGAGTCACTGGGAAACATAGGAAAGCTGAAAGTTTCAGCAATCCTAGGTTTCCTTACCTTATTTTCCATCGCGCCTACTAACACCTAACCCTAACAGGCACGTTCCTGGTGTCATACGGGCCACTTGAATGTACTGACCTTAGTGCATCAACGTCCAAGTAAAAAAAAAAAAAAAAAAAAAACGGAGCTAAGCTCTAATTGGAGGCCCCAGCTATGGGTCTCACCACTGTAACCTAACATAACCTAACCATCTGAAATAACCACCCTTATTTTGAATTAGTTTCGCTATAATTTTGGGCTACGAGACTACGAGGAAATTGACTACCGGTCAGGTTGTTTGCTTGCATGTTTACTAAGTGTGTTAGTATTAAAGATTTTAATTTGGGAAGGGTATCTACGTTGGAGATTATTGTGTACAAATCATTATTATTTGCACATAAGACTCTAAAGATTCATTTAGTTCGAAGGAGGTTCTACAGTGACACAAACCTCGTGGTATATAAGATCTAGTACTTCTACTTGGTACGTGGAAATTAAGAAGCCTCTACAAGTCAGCACTTTCCACATCACCATGGATAAGGTTATAAATAATGGTTATTCCTAGCATCGTTCTACGATTGGCTAAGGACGGTTAGTTTATTAATAAGAGTCTATTTGAGTAGGAAGGTAATCCTTGATTTGCACCCCAATTTAAAACGCGTAGAGTAAAAAGTAAAAATTCCTTTAGAACCGATTCGATGCGGTTGCTATAGACGCCGTACTGAGGGCTCCAAACGCAGCATCCATATTCTAAGATAGGACGAACTAAAGAGGTATATAAGGATTAAGTGACACACGGGTCATTGAATTCCTTCGACCACCGTTTAATAAATCCAAGCACACCGCTGGCTCTATTCACCATAGACGAATTATGATCAATAAAGTCAAGTTTTGGGTCTATGCGGACGCCCAAATCATCGACTGAATAAATTCTTTCCCGTTTAAGTTTAATAAGTTTACACGGCACAAAGTTTGAAAATTATTGAGATCTGTTTGTAAATTCGACTGGAAGACGACGTCATTGTATTGCACGTAAAGCGTGACGTCATCCGCTTACAAAAGCACTCTGGAGTTAATCAAAACTTTGGGCAGGTCAATTATAGATAATGTAAACCAAAAGACTCGCAAATGGCTTCCTTGCGGGACGCCAGATGTAACCCTTAGAACATTAGATAAATTATTCTTAAAGAGGACCTTTTGCGTCCTGCCATTCAGATAACTTAAGATCTAATAAGAAGATCACTTGGAAAACCCATTAAATCGACTTTTCTTACGAGGAGGGAATGGTTAACAGAGTCAAATGCTTTACTGAAATCAGTACAGATTACATCTGTCTGAAAGTTATTATGGAAACCCTTAATAATATAGGAAGAGAGCTCCAAAAGGTTTGCTGTTGTTGATCCTCGCTTTATAAAACCATGTTGATATGTAGAAATAACTGATCTACAAAGGTGCTTTAAGTAAGGGGTGATGTTTTCAAAAAGTTTAGGGATGGCCGACAACTTAGAGATTCCTCTATAATTGCTGGCATCCAATTTGCTACCTTTTTGTAGAGAGGAATAATAATCGATTCCTTCCAAATAATGGGAAAGTGGGAGGTTTCCAAGAATAAGGTAAACAATTTCAGAAGGGGATACCACAGGGCGTCGGCACAATACCTGAGCACACAGTCACGAATTCCGTCGGGACCTGGCGAATAAACTGGCTTGACACGATGAAGATCTGAAAGAAAAGAGCTTTCGTTTAGGCTACGACAGAAAATTAAGTTTGATTTGGGTATGTCGTAGGAATAGGTCTGGTTTAAATTCAAAGAGTTTGAATAAGTTGTTTGTAAAGTTTGACCGAGCTGATAAATAAGATGAAAGGGCAGATTGAGAATGAATTTAAATTAAGCATACAGCCTAGATTTTTTATTTTTAAGTCGGCTAAATTCTTCAGTAAACCACGGCGGTTTATTTGAGCTTGACGGAAAGTATAACGGAACACATTCAGTAAAAAATTAATTCATGGCATTGTAATAAATATCCACGGCAAATGCCATGTCAGTGCACAAGTATAGATCGGACCAATTGAACACGTATATAAAATTATTTAGCCGTTCAAAGTCCGTCTTGCGAAAACATAGGAATTTCTTGGCTGGACGGTCAGATATATTCTGTACGTCAGACCCAATATCAAGAGTCACATCGAAAGTTGGATGATACGGATCTTCGGGCTGCGTCAGAGGCGCCAGCCCGGCTAAACTGACTCGCAGGATCAGAGACGAAACAAAGATCGAGCAGCGCTGTAAGGAATTTCGAACATGGTTGATTTGAGACAGCGAAATGTCAAAGAAGCCAGCGATAAAGTCATGTTGTGTAGAAGTTAGGACAGTCTTGGTGGAATTATTTGAGCACCAAATAGCACCAGGGATATTAAAATCACCTAGGACTACCAACTGGTCTCTATCCAAATGTCTACTGGAAACATTCTGAATAGCGGAAAGGTGGCTCCAATAAATAGGAAAAAAAATGGGGCTACCTTTGATATATAGCTTCACACAGAGGAATTCTACATCGTTGCATTCCTCAAAGGTTAATAATTCTGATGTGAGTGAGGAGTCCACCGCTATAAGAACTCCTCCCCCGCGTCTGATAGGGTGATCTAGCCGATATACTGTGAAAACAGCTGGAAAAACTTCAGAGCTCAGAATCTCTGGCTTTAACCGGAGGCTATCAGAATACAAGTTAGAAAGCTTACTACGTAAGCCTTTTGCATTCTAATAGGATATACCTAGGAAGTAGGTTAGTTTTTTGGGTCGGGATTTGAAGACCTGGGAAGAGTTATTCCTACAGGCTGCTTTTTCTTTTTCTTCGCTTCGAACTCCTTAACAACAATGTACTTTGGCCAGAAGTTGGGAGAGCAAATAGTGTTAAAGAGCTCGTTAGGGACATTTATTTTGAAAGATAAAATGTCTTTAGCGTAAGAAACTTTAAACTTTTCCACCTTTATCTTAATTTTTTCGGCTCTGGTGTTGCCTTTTATACAGGCGAGAACATCTTCCGATGTTTGATCATGGAAGAGCCGCGAAACAAAAATATGTATCGTCGGTGGAGCCGCTATAATTGCTTTTGGCAAGGCAATTTGGTTATCTGCAGTGCCATTGTCGGCCGGTATTTCGGGCCTAACACCCTAGGCAGATATGTCATTATACACGGGACTTTGAGGGGTCAATATTTGCGACCCCCCTAGGGGACAAAATAGAAATCACCGGCGAGGAGCCTCCTTCATTGCGTTGCAAACTTCTGACTGAAATTATAATACCCTGCAAGGGTATAAAGACAACAGAGCTATAAAGATAAGAATTCACTTCTTATCTTTGGTCACATCGAGAGCGTGGGAGATAAGATATGAAGCGCAGCGGCACAGCGAAAGCGAGAGTGCGGGAGAGCGTGGGAGATATATACTTTAAACGTTTAGCTGTTGCGGGGCAAACAAAAGCAAAACGAAGAAGGCACAAAAAGGAATACAAAATATGCAAAAGCTAGCACTAGCAGCACAACTAAATCGGGAAATAAAACCAATTATAAACACAAGTCAGAATAGCTTCATGAACACGCGAAGTGAACGGGAAGTTATTGACACAAAATAGAAAATTTAAGTTAACCCCGGTGGATATTTGCAAACTTTACCACAAAACGAGAACGCAAGAAAAAACATGTCCGTTCACTTGGAATGATGAATCTAGTCATGGAAGCTGTAACCTGTAGAACCATCAACACCGAATCTGAAAATAAGTAAACACTCATAAACATGTGAGAGTGCTTCACAAACCTCATCTTTTTTTGTAAGTTATTTTGAGCTTCATTTTCGATGTAAGCTATTCCAACTGCCTTACATGAACTGTTTTGAAATGTGCGGGTTAGATATCGAACCCATTTCGTTTGTTTAATTATATATTTATGTTATGCTGTTTAGTTGGCCTATAGCCAGCATCCTTATAATTTACTTTTGGACGCTCTTATTTAGTTGGTGACTCATTTTAAATAAACATCCTTTATCCTCAAATTGCCGGCTTGCCACATAGCGTGTGTTTTACAAGAGCATCCCAGCAAATGGTTATGAATATAAAAAATATAACATTTAATTTTATTTTAATATTTTTTTTTTAATATTTACTGGGTGAATTTTTCATCATAGTAAACTTTCGAAAATATGTAGTGTCGTAAGGGATCAAATCCAGACCAGACTTCAAAAAGTAAAGCGTGGCCAAGATCATACGTTGCTAGTCAAATTAAAAAAAAAGGAACAAAAAGTTTCAAAAACAGTTAGTTGTGGGAGAATAAGGATACTATTAGTAATAACTTTTCATTTTAACCCTTTTGCAACTTTGTGCCATTACTTAGCTGTAATCCACAGAACATTAACAAATTTGTTAGTTTAAAGCTTAAAAATACCCATATAAAAAGTTAAGGTTGCACTATAAGACATAAAAATCAAAACACGTAAACTAAGATACATTTATAAATACGTTTAATTTGTATTGTCAGACATACAATTACCTTTGGTAGTTCCAAAAAAGTCACACTGAAAGTTCGCGAATATTTCCCGCCATCTCACCCTCGTTGTGACATATAATACTACTGAAACGAGACTCGCCTCTCTAGTTTGTTTCCTTATTTTCCTACAGTGTGTGCCTTGCGTTTGCGTTGGTGTCACACCCGAGGATGAGCGTCGTTCTTGTATCCTCGACATCACACTCGTGAATGCTTTGGTTTTTCGTGGGCTATGTACCCGGAGGCTATGCGTATAACTGTCCCGTCCGTTGCTTTAAACCTGAGTTGGGATAGATAAGTGCGTCAAGGCTGTTTTCAACGAGCTGGTGGATGGTGTTGTATATCCTTTGACCATGGTTCAATGGTTCTTGACCATGGTTTAATGGTTCTTAAACTAGACTGATATCGATGTCCTTCTATTGGAGAAGAACTGCAAGATTCGATGAAGTGTGCGAGCTATGCATATTGGGGGTTTTGCCGTCTATGCATTGTTTAAGGCTAATGCCTACAAATCAGAGTAAAACTATTCAATTGTTTAGAAATCCGTGAGGATGCTCGTCGGTTCAGCCCATCATTAACACCAAAGATTTTCCACAAATATCTGTGCCTTTATCACAACGGGGCTAATATTGCTGCGGATCAAATATTTATGCTTATTTTATTTATTATATTTTAAGTACAAATTTGATGGTTAATTAAATGGCTGTTACGTTCTTACTATAACTATTATTAAGTTAATAATTTGTTTTTGTATGTGTACGGAGCAGACCGCTAGCAGGTGTATGGCTGCACCTGCCACGCTCTTAGCTTTTCTCTTTCGTTATCTATTTCTCTATCTGTTCTTCTTCTGTCGCCTTATCTTTATGCTAAGCTACATTGTAAGCGTTTTTATATATGGTAAAGTCAAGCATTCGATCGGTAGTTGCAGCTCCGACCAGAGAAGTGAAAACGAAATACACAGCATTTAATCAACCTAATTCGAGCGTTAGTTATTATTGCTTAAGGGTCGCGCTTAAGCGTCGTAAATAGCGCCTATTGAACATATATATATATATATAAATGCATATATAGCATAGACGCGCGTGTACCAAAACTTCCCTGATTCGAGGTAGACAATTACAACAACAACATTGTCGAGGTTCCGTTGCATCTCGGTGACGCTGATTAACCTCTAACTTTGCGCGGTGAAAACTAAACGGGTTCATACATACCGAAGCGGTCAGACATTTTTCTTTTATAAATTCTTTTCGCGTGAGAAAATAAAAAGTCTAACACGGAAAACTCGGTTCAGCATCAAAATGACCCGCCAAGCGACGTGGACTTCTACCGAGCCAAAGCCCAATACCTTTTGCGGCAATTGAGATTGATGAATTATTATATAAACCCGGAGACTGTAGATCAGTTTGATGAAGCTGATTTACTGGCACGACTGGAGTGGATTAATTCCATAAACCTGGCCTTTGATTCCGCACAGACTTCGCTGGAAAAATTGGACTTTGTGGAGATAGAGAGCGACCAGCGAATCGAATTCTCCACGGCATTCATGGATGTGAAGGCGAAGATAAATCGAGGTTTAGCGACGCTTCGCAAATCGCAATTGCCGGCTGCAACCGCTGCAAATTCAACATCCATCGACATTATTAATCATCCGAATCTTTCTTTCCGATCTAGGAAGCCTCGATTGCCAATTTTGGAGATAGCTCGGTTCCATGGATCCTATTTCGATTGGCCGGATTTTATTGCGACGTTCAGCACGGTCATCGGAAATGATGACGAGCTAAGTGATATTGAAAAATTACAATATCTAAGGTCAAGTTTAGGTGGTCGCTTGAGCCCTCGAATGCCAATTATAAAAAGGCTTTGGATTTACTTACAAATCGATTCGATAATAAAGTTCTACATTTTGAGGCACACGTACAGGCAATATTTGGGTTAAAAGGTGTCGAGAAGGGATCAGCCAAGGGTCTTCGGGAGTTAAGCGATTGCATGAATTCGCATCTGCGAGCAATCCGTACCCTGGCCACTACGCAACAAATCTTGGACGGATTGCTGATTCACATAGTCGCACGGAAGCTCGATCAGAGGACGCGGGAAAAATGGGAAGAGGAGTTGTCCATTAACGATCTATCTACGTGGGATTCTATGGAGTCGTTCTTGCAGAGGAGGTGTAGGATGAGGGAAAATTCGGATCAAGCCTTGGTAACGCAAACACTAAGCCGGCAGGTGGGAAAAGCCCTGCATAGGTATAGCCTTATTGCTTCAGCTGGTAGCCCAAATCTTCCGCTATGTAGGTTTTGTGAGGCGAGGGATCATTATTTGCCAAAATGCTCTCGATTTTTAAATTTGAGTCCGCATGTTCCATTTAGACAAGTAAAGAAGTTGCACCTGTGCCTCAACTGTTTGCGCAAGGGGCATAGTTTGCAGCACTGCAAGTCAACGCACTGTCAATTGAAGCACCACTCATTGTTGCATTTTAATCAATACCCATCTGTACCATCCACCGCATCATCTCTATCATCCGATCGACTTCTCAACTCTAGCCATCAACATCTTCATCAGCATTAGCATAATTTTCGCGTTCATCGAACCCTCCACCAAAACCCACAAATATTCTGCCCATTGATTACGTGTTGCTTCCAACCGCTATTATATGTGTGAGAAATAAGGCTGGAGAATTTATGCCTTGCCGAGCAATTTTAGACTCGGCGTCGCAGCTAAACTTCATAACTTCTCGCCTAGCAAACAAACTACATTTGAATTATCGAAAGTTGCATACCCTAGTCTCTGGGATTGGGGAATCCTCTCTGAATTCCGATAAGGCAGTCGACATTGTAGCGCAATCCCGGGATGCAGGCTATCGTGCCTCATTCTCCGCGGTTGTGACTAATAGTATTACTGAGTATCAGCCCCATTCGAGCGTTAGTTATTATTGCTTAAGGGTGGCAAATTCGTTGTCTTCCCCACAAACAGTATGTTTGTTCAAATTTACATGTTTTTAAGTTCTTTTATGCGCCAACTGTTGACAACTGCTGTCGTTATCGACAGTCCTCAGTGACGTAGTGAATGCACCATTCCTCGCTTGTAATTCTCCTCAGGAAGTAAGATTGGAAAGATTCGATCTTCTGCAGGTTTGTTTTGCACGCTATACTGTAAATGGGTAGGCAGCACTTCTAGATGGGAGAAAAAATGGATTGGTAAATCCTTTTCTGATTTTCCAGACTGAGCTTGCTCCTCGAGCCGGTAAGGTAACGTACTCGTTTTGCAGCTTCTTCCAGTTTGTCCATGGTTTTCTTGTGTGTCGGCGATTGAGGTAGGTGAACTGGTTGTGCTGCGGGAGAAACTGGCCATAAAAGAAGAATCCGAAGCTAGTCTCTCTTCTTAGCGCGTATGTGATTTTTGTGCAGTTCTCAGGACTATTAGTCACGTTCCAGCTGCACGCAAAGTTCCCAAAATTCTTCAGGAGTTCTTGAAGAGGGTCAGTGGCCTTATATACACATTCGGATCTGGAGAGTTGGGCAGTGTCGTCCAGTGTCGTCAGTGTGACCTTAGAATTCTTCAGCGAATCGTAGAGCGTGAAGTGGCTCTACAGGACAGGTCCCAGCACTGTGCTTTGTGGGACTTCAGACCTAATGGTCCTGGAGTATGAGCTGATTCTATCCAACCAATTTGCCATGCCAAAAGTCCTTTAAGCAGTCCCACCTACGATACATATATTTGTTTCGCGGCTCTCTCCTGCTTTAACATCGAAAGAAGTTATCGCTTTTATTTAAGGCAAAACCAGAGTAAAAACAAAATAAAATAAAAATAAAATTAGTTCAAATTTTATTATGCTAAGGACTATGTTGTTTTCAAAGAGTGCGAAGCTAAGTTAAAGAAAAAGTGGTAGGAATAATATTTCCTAGTCCCGATTAGACTACTGTGCCTTCTACGTCTTCAAAAAACTCCCCACCGCTCTATCCATGTCCTATCAGAATGCAAGAAGCTTACGTAGTAAAATTCCTAACATGTATTCTGATAGTATTTTGTTTGCTTCTGAGTTTATTGTGTTCACAAAAACTTGTTTTTGTGTGTTTTCTACCGAATATTGGCTAGATCGGCCTCTTCAGACGTTTGGGTGGTGTTCTCATAGCTTTTAACTCCATACTCGCATCATAATTATTCATTTTTGAGAAATGCAACGATGTTGGATTCTTCTGTGAAGATCTATTCGAAAACGGACTATTTGGTAGTCCTATGGGATTTTATCATCCCTGGGGCTATTTTGCTTTCAAATAATTCCACAAATACAGCTTTTACGGCAGTCAGCCTATAGGGTACATAGGGGGATCAACGGATGACCGTGTCATCTGCCATAACTGTGTACACCATCGGTAGTGCGACTATACTCTCCAAGTGAGGGCGGCTGGAAGCAGGTTCCCAGAAGAGGTTCGACCGGAGATGGTGACCAATTCTACTCGGGCGGACTTAGGCAAGTCTTTAATCAGCCTCCCCTCAAGTCAAGTGTGTGACGCGACCTGTGTACACTGACGTCCTGGTTCGCAGCTGAGGGGGGGGGGGGTTAATCAAGCTGTGTCTGTACGGAGCCTTCCCAGGGCCAGGCAACCCTGCGGTCGACCTGTCTTCAAAGCCCCAAACCCCCTCTGGTCCGCTGCGCTTGCCAGCACTTCCCAATCTAAGCACATAGGTGATGCTCAGCTGGGCACATCCTCAGAGATGGCGAAAATCTGAAGCGCAGCTGGCACGGTTCAGCTGATCTTACGATCCTTCTAAGGAAGAGGGATATCGACACCGGTTTTATACAGGAACCTTGGACCAGGGACGGGCAAGTCGCTGGACTAAGGATCCAAGGATACACACTACTGTGCACATACTCGAATGGTAGGTCGAGAGCTTGCATAGTAATTAAGAATCATTTTAATGCTTTTCTCTGTCCCAATCTCAGCACACCTGACCTAGCAGTGGCCAGATTCGTAGCGGCGGATGGGAGCGGAGTCACTACAGCATCGGCGTACATGGCCCATGACGAGCCGGCCCCGCCTGAGCCGGTAGTCAAGCTGCTGCAATGGGCGGAAGTGATGAAGATGACTGGTGCTCGGGTGTGATGCGAATGCGAGGCACACGCTCTGGGGGAGTTCGGAGACAAACGATAGAGGTGAGTCACTCTTTGATAATATTATTTTTAGAAATGTTACGATATGTAATAAGGGTAATACGCCGACCTTCATCTTTCCGAGCACGGAAAATTTTGTTGGGAAGAGGTGTTAGATCTCACCTTACTAATATAACAGAATAATTACAGGGTCGAGAACTGGAGGGTTTCGACAGAGCACTCCTTCTCAGACCATAGGTACATTTTCTTTGAAATAACGACACCAGTTAAGAAACATGTGCCAAGAAGAAACCCCCGAAAGACGGATTGGGACAAATTCAGCGAAATTGTTCAATCCAAAGTAAACGGCAGGAGGATCAAGATCTTATCCAATGTAAAGGCACTCGACAAGGTGGTAAAGGAGCTAACGAATATCCTGAACAACGCCTTCAAAGAGACTTGTAAACTAACATTCTCGAAGAAGCAATACTCACCGTGGTTGACAAAGGAACTAAGAGAGCTCAGAAAGAGCGCGAGAAAGTCCTTCAACAACAGCAATGTAGCCCGGGACTGGGGAACATATAAAGAAGCACAAAAAATTTTCAAGAAGGCAGTATACAAGGCCAAGAAAGAGTCCTGGCAAAACTACTGCGAGTCACTAGAAGGCATAAAGGACACGGCGACAGTAAGCAAAATTCTCGCCAAAGGGCACATAAGCCCTACCCTGATCAACAGATCAGACGGTTCTGCTACGACGACAATTGAAGAGTCACTAGAGCTACTAGTTGACACCCACATCCTAGGAAGCCTAAGAGTGAGCTCGGAACTCGAGGAGGGAACGTACGCTCAAATGGACACGCCAACGAAAGACATCATTACCACTGAGCGAATTCTTGTTTATAATTATATACTATTGCTCTGAATTTAATTATTTTGTATGTAATTATAAATTATTTTCTTCTTTTTAGTTCGGGTGTTTTTTTAGTTTTTCAAACTATTATTTCTTTCTTCTCCTCTTTGTGACTAGAGCGTGCACAAGCACCTGCACTCAAAACAAAATCGAAACAAAATCAGCCACGTACAACTTTAAAGAAATAAATTCCGAGAACCGAGGATTAAAAATTATCCAAAAATTTTTTAAATTACTGCTAAACGACCTAAACACTGGTTAGTTTTTTATAGCTGATTTTCAGCTAGTATTTTCTTGAGTGTTTCTGTTTGTTGGCGTGTTTTTTTTTTGTGCTCACATTCCTTCAGCGATCATCCGTCGTATTAAGGAAGCTAGAGTCGAGGCAGGTCTGCCGATTGCAACCAATTGTGAACTAATCCGTTCCATAGGCGTATAGCTAATTTCATTAGCTTTTTGTGTTTTTTCTCGCTAAGTTTAAAATATTTTTTTCTCTGCTACTTTATGCTTTTAGCTAATTTTTAAAGCAATTTTTAACTTTACATAATTTTTTTCATTGGCAATTTTTTTTTTGGTTTCTATCTCATTTCTTCTTATAAAAAAAGAGAAAAGCTATTTGTCTTTTTTTTTTTTGGGTTTCTAGCTAATTTTTTTTATTAAAAAAAAGAAAGGCTTTTTTATTTAATTTATTGGAGTTGTACCTTTTTTTATAAAAATGAATGCTCAGCTGGTCAGCTAGAACAGAGTCGTTGACCGTAGTCACGTTGATAACAAGGCTCCGGCCAAATTGCTAACCTAGCAATGGGCCGTATACTAGTGCACAGACGGCGGGCACTGCATATTTGCGTGGCCGTTGTGACCTTTGTTAATTATAAGTTTATTTCTTTACTTAAGTCTTTTTCCAAATCACTGGAATAAAGAGCTAATGCTCGCGAACATTACTCAGGTCATAGCCTCTGTTTAGGGGGGCGATCCTGCCCGCAAAGATTCCTTATCGGACCCGTCAGGGTTGAAAATGCAAAGGCGGGGGCGTCGTGGTAGGTATTTCAGCGTCGGCTTTTATTCGCTGCTTACATGATACTAAAACTTAACTTAGAACCGAGCTTCTGAACTCCTTGCCTCGTTAAAGCGAGAGTAGGGTTTCAACAGGGTCGTTGCAGCTATGACTGATGGCAGGCTCCAGACACGACCCAACCGTGTCGAAGGTGCGCGCTTCGGTGTCAATCCGTACCAGCGCGATCGGAAGGACATTGACGCTGTGTCGCTGCAGCAGCGATGACAGCGTCGGCGCTGAGGCCGCACTGTGCGAGCGTCCCTGGCAAATGATGGACTGTTGCCTTTGCTCGACGGACGATGATGTAGGGGCGGGGGTCGACCGTGGGGTAGCTGCAGATTGCCGAGAAGGGCCGACGGCGTCCCGAGACCGGCGCGCACTCTGACGCAGCTCTCGCGGAGCCAGTGGTCGCTCGGATAGGTGAAGCAGTGTGTGATGGTCCGGCCACACGTTTTGCAGCAGTCACCTTTCCGACTCGCTCCGTTAGAATGCTCGTTAGCCAAACAGCTGGGACAGTATCGGTTAGCGAGGACCGCTTCTCAGAACTCAGGCACAGAAAACGACGGCATCTTCGTAGTGGGTGAATCCCCCTGAAGATTTGGCAACAGTTGCACAATATACCTCGAGTACATCTGCTTTCTTGTGGCGATGCGTGGACGCGGAGGCATCGTGCTGGGTATGACAGCCGGAATGATGAATAACATTGAAGGAAGTAGCATGAGTGCGAATTTCGTATTGGAACTACGGCTTATGACTACGAGACAGTACATAACGTCGAACCATTGGGCAGGCGGAAGCGTCCATCGGAAGGAGGACAGCTTTGGCTACAGGGCGCGTAAGCAGCCCCCGCGCAGTGCGGATGTCGACCACACGAACACGGCCGTCGGATCCTGGAAACACGCCATCGATTCCTTAACAACCACCATTTCCCTGACACGGAGGTATCTTGAAGGAGCTCGCCACTTATCCCGTTTATGAAGCTCCTTGAGGTACTCTTCTTTCCACTGCAGCCGAAATTGATGCTGGAGAGCCTTCAAGTGCTGCCACCGATTAATCATGGACGTCGTGCCCCCCTTTATTTCGGGTCCCACAGTGGCTAGGAGGGGCCCTCCAACAGGAAAGTGTCCAGGAGTAAATGCCAGCAAGTCGGCGGGGTCTTCGGACATGGGAGCAATCGGTCGCGTGGACAGCTCTTCAAACGTGCATTTGCGGGTGGCCGTGGACTTATAGAACAGGGTCTTAAAGGTCTTGACGCCTGCCTCCCACAGGCCTCCCATGTGGGGGGCTCCCGGAGGAATGAAATGCCAGAGAAGCTGTTGATGGCAATAGGCGCTTGTCACAGCCCCTTTCAGGATTTGGAGAAAATCACGAGAGAGGAGGGCAGCCGTTCCTACAAAGGGCTTTCCGTTGTCCGATTGAACTTGGCGGGGACATCCTCTGCGGGACACGAAACTGGCGAAAGCGGCGAGAAATTTCTCGGTAAATAGATGGCCTTAGTGGCGGAGAACACGAACACTAGAACATACCCTTTTGTAATCAGATAGACTCGGCACGTGTAGTTCTTGATGTCGAAGAGGCCGAGGTAGTCCATACCGGTGTAGGTGAAGGGATGAGTGAACGACGTCCTCTCCTTAGGCAACTATCCCATGAGTTGCGTTTGCACCTTCTACTTGTGGATGACACACACCTTGCACGAATAGATGACCGATTTGACCAAATTCCTTACCCTCGGAATCCAGAATTTGGAATGGATCAGACGGATTGTCAGCTGATTACCGCCGTGTAGCGTTATGCGATGCGTAAAGTGGACAAAAAGGCGAGACAGATGGCAGTTCTATGGGATGATTATACGGTGCCGCTCGTCACATTGGAGAATGTCTAAGGCCGAGACCCGTCCGCAGGCTCTCCTGAGCCCCTGCTAATCAAGGGACGGGTTCAAATTTAGAATAGGACTGGATGCTGGTAATGAACGCTTTTGGCATAAGCAGCTAATCTCGGAGTAAAAACGTGGCGTGACAGCTACCAGGAGACGTTCGTCCGTCGCGATTTTAGTGGCGGTCAGGGGATCCTCAGGTGGAACCTCGCTCCACCGAGTGCGCTGAATGAAGCGATGGACAAAGGCGAGGACCCGCTACGCCTTGTCGAGTGTGGAGAACCGCTGCAGAATATCTTCTGGGGGAGCCTTCGCGGCATGGACCTTGACAACTCGCTTCTCGAGCTTAGTCACGGGAGAACCACTGCCTTGATTGGGCCACTCGCAGCGAGGCCTCTGCATCCAGGCGGGACCGTGCCACCACAACTGACTGGCCGCGAGGTCTTGGAACGTTACCCCCGTCTAGCGAGATCTGTCGGGTTCTGGTCGGAGCGAACATGTGCCCATCTCTCCACCTCGGTCAGCTGGGTAATCTTCGTCACCCGGTTGGCCACGAACGTTGTCCAGTGACACGCTGGTTTGTGCAACCAGGCGAGGACAATTGTCGAGTCGGTCCAGCAGTGCAGGTTGACTGCCGGCCCTGGCATTTTGGGAAGAACGGCATTAGCCATTTCGGATAACAATAAGGCCCCGCACAACTCCAGCCGAGGGAATGACACCGTTCTGAATGGGGACACTCGAGTCCTTGCCGTTAGCAAGTTCGCCATGACCGTGGACCCAACCTCCACGCGGACATAAATGGCTGCGCCGTACGCCTTTTCCGAAGCGTCGCAGAACCCATGGTGCTCGATGTTCAGATGTGGTCGAAACTCGACCCATCGAGGAATGCGGACTTGTTCGAGCGCGGAGTAATTCCCCACAAACTCAACCCATCGTTGAGAGAGATCTTGAGGAAGGACGCCTGGAGCCAAATGTCCTGCATGAGCATCTTCGTTCGCACAATAAAGGGGTCGAGCCAACCCGCTGGGTCGAACAACTTGGCAATCTGGGATAGGACCTGGCGCTTCGTGAATGACGATCCCGTGGTCACTTTCGGCGGAATGAAATAGAACTCGTCCGTCGTCGCTCTACATCGTATTCCAAGAGTCTTGGCCGTGTTTTCGGCGTCTATTTCAAGGAAGTCGACCCGGAGGTAATGGTCGCTCGGAATGTCGGTCAGAACCGCCTTGCAATTGGAATTCCATTTCCTGAGTGGGGCCCTGGGTTCGGCAGGACTGCGGACTCGCGGACTGCCTTCTGCGCCCCAATTTTGGAGTCTGCCCCCGTTAGAACGTCGTCGACATACATAAATTGTCGGATAACTTAACTAGCCTGCGGATACCTCGACTCTTCGTCGTCGGCTAGCTGTTGCAGGAAACGCATCGCAAGGAATGGGGCGCAATTGACTCCAAAGATGACGGTTTTTAGCTTATAGTTGCAGATTTGCTAAGGGACATGTTAAACTTAACTGCTTAGTGAACAACATCGTTTTACAAAATGTGCTGTTCTGTAAAGACACACCGCACAATTCAGATGTTGGAATGTCCTTCGGTTTTTGTCCGGATGGCTTCAAAGTAATTAAAAATAGTAACCTGGTGTTTAAAGGGATGTGTGGGAATAATTTACTTGTAGGTATTGTAAAATTGTATTTAAATTGTAAAGCATTAAATGATGCAGAATATTGATTGTGGCATAAAAAGTAAGGTCATGCATGTGTTGAAAAATTTCTATAAATGTAAAGAGATGAAGTCTTTGAAGTTTTAAAACTTATATAAAACGGGCGGCTGAATAGATATATAAATTACTAGCTGTACCCTGCCACGTTTCTCTGTGTCATATTGTGGTTAAGAGGGCACTTCTGAATACATTAAGGTTATGGCAAAAGCATCTTCCTGGCATAAGGTGAAGAAGGCAGTCAGAGTTGTCGTAGGCGGATTCAGGACTCTTTCTTGCACATTTAGTTCTGTGAAATAGACACGTTGACCATTCTCCAAATTGACTGCCAAGTGAACTACAGCTGGATAGCGTTCATGAATTGGGAATGAAAAAATTCGCCATGCAGCCTCGTTGCTGCTTACGTACCTTCCAGCCTGGTATTGATGGATTTCATCGACAACTCGTACTGCATTGCTGTCACCATTTTATGTCTGAACACCAAAAACTTCCATATCGCTGCCTTTATTCACGTACTTGCAGTTATATTTAATCGATTTCACGGAATTGCAATATTCTACGTTGATGTGCGCTTTGTATGATTTTGACAATAGTGGTGAGTATGGAACCACCCAACGATTGTCTACATCAATATCACCAATTCTCATGTTTGAAGTTGCCGAAGTCCCTCCATCTTCAGTTGACCGTCTCCTATACAGAGGATATCCATCGTCCCCTGTTACGGTGTTGGCTGTAAATGCTCGAGGATATCGCTTGGAACACTTCCCGTCTACCATTCATGGTGAACATGGGTTGAGGGTACCACAAGGGCCATGGATCATGTTCTTTATGACAACTTCATTGAAATCCGTATCAACCTCGGGTCCGTGGAATCTCAGCGCATATAACATCGTCGATTTCGTCTGGAGTAATTTTATCATACAGCCAAATCAGTATATGCGCATGCGGCAATCCTTTCTTCTGCCATTCTACTGAATACATCCAGCACCGCACAGATCCAAAAACTCCATGTTTCACAATGAAATCCATCAGTGACTTGAGCTTTTGTCTGAAAACACGGGCTGTGATGTTATGCCTATCCCTATATGATTGTCAGGGAAATTACAGCTGTACTATCTCGTCCCAAGCTGGATTGCATGAGAAGGTGATAAATAAATCTGGACGGCCGTAGCTACGAACATATGCCATGGCATCTTGAGCATATTTGTGCATGTGGCGTGGACTACCTATGTATGAGGATGGCAAAATCGTGAGCTTTCCAACGTTGGTTGTATTACGGTCATTCATCACAGCATCCCGCAAATGGATATATTCCTCGGACCGAAGTTTCGTCTGATTCAATCGAAGGAGCCTGACAGTATATGCAGACCTGATGCATCCGGCCAATAACGACATTGCGATTCGAGCTGTAACCAACAGTTGTATTATATCTGAATGCAAGACGATTGTATTGCAGGTTTTGATCTGCTGCAAACTGTAAATGCGCTTCAGCTACCCTTGCCCTGTCGTGTTCATTATTTTGAGAGTGAATCAAATCGATTGCTGCAGAACGCGACTGCCTAACTCTCAATCGTTTTCTCTCAAGCCTATCTGCTCATCCTTCTGCTGATTCCTCGTTGTCCATCTGCATTGCTTTCAGCCGCTCAGTCTCTCGGATGGAGGCGCGTTCTTCGTCAGTCATATTCGTAATCTTACATCTGTTTGCTTCTGTATTGCGAGTACGACGACCCAAACTCGGCTTCTTGGGTGGCATGACTTCGATTCTTACTGAACCTGAAGAAGAAAATAAAATTTTCATCTCCAATTTCTTCTTTCAATATGTTTTGAATGTTTGACAGGAAATGCTTTGATTCAGCTGGCTGCCTGTAGAGGGCGCAGCAGTAGGGGCACGGGGAAACGATAAAAAAATTGATATATTCGCAACCGCAGATAAGCTATCAACATCAGAAGTAGACAATAACCGAGCTGGAACCTCAACGTATGTTGTGTAAAAATTTGGGCTTAAACGGTTCAGAACTTTTCAAGTCTATGAAGGAAGTAGACACGAACAGAGCATTTTTATATATATAGATTTACTTTCCTTGTCCGTAGCCGGCTGGCTGCCGAATCAATTAGTTTGTCTTCCTTTTTAGCCGAGTGGCTGGCTCCCTTACGCTGCTGCTGCGACAACTGAAATTATGGTGAGAAGGTAACTGCCCTCTTAAGCCTCTGGTCTTAAGCTCAGTAGGCGTTTTTCAAAATAATAAAAGAGGCGATGGCGTGAGTAATGTTCGCGAGCATAAGCTCTTTATTCAAGTAAATAGGAAACAAGACCGAAGTTAAGAAATAAACTTATAGCTAACAAAGCAAATATGCTGTCCCTTCCGTCTGTGCACGAGCATCCGGTTCATTGCTAGGTCAGCAATTTACCCGGAGCTTTTTTGTCAACGTGACTATGGTCAACGACTCTGGTCTGGTTGACAACTGCTTACTATTCCCCTTTCTAAGTTAAGGCCGCCCTCGACCGTTTGTAAATCAGCTTTGTTTGGACTGCGGGTTTCTTTGCCAATATTGCTGCGAGACGTGTTTGGATCTCTTCTCTGAACTGTTCAATAGGGGGAAGCTGGCTGCCCCTGGAGCTCTCTTCTGGGTATTATTATGGTTGAAGAAGAGTGTGTCAATTTTCATGGCCTGTTTGTCAAAGGTGATGAGGTGTGTGTCATGAGTCCAGGATTTTTTCCCATTGTCCCCTCGAACTTTGGCCGACCTGTCGTTGATTATTGTATTCGCTTCGTCTACTTAGGTTATCGGGTGTAAGTGGCTTCAAGGTGTAATAAACAAATGAATAAAAATACATAGAGAACATGGCAGTGGCTAGTAAAATCAACTCTGTGGTATCGCTTATACCTTTGTCAATCTCAATGCAATAATAGTTCTAGCATGGTGCCGTACAAGCGTTCCAACTATCCGTTAGATACACTGTGTAAAGGTAGTGAATTTGCGATATTAACTCCAAAGTAGTTATTAAGCATGGCCGAGATCGTATGCGAATTCAATAAAGGTTCATTGTCACAATAGATCGTTTTGGCTTTTGGAAAATAGTTCGTTAGCTACAACGGCACTGGTTTGAGGTCCTCAATTGTTCTAGAGGGAGTAGGTTGCACGACTGCGAGCTTTGAGAATTTATCGATGCTTGTCAGGAAGTATTTAGTGTCCGTTGAGAAGATATCACACGGTTATTGCAATGCCAGAATTTAGTATCTGGGAATTACCAAACCAATTTATCCTATATTATTTCTAGCTTGTGCAGATCGTAATGAATGGCATATACGCCTTTGGGGACTATGGTGTCCTCGAGCTCCTCAAGTAGCGATTCCGTGCATGTGAAGTCAATATTGTGCGTCTCTTGTTTCCAAAGAGCACGAAGCTGCACTTAGACGGAAAGCGTGCTTCCTCCAGAGTTATCTGGTTATGAAAGCAGTTCAATGGTTTATCCGTGGATTCGAGTGTATGTATGAGCGACACTTTACTGTGAATGGTGGCCGCACACGAATAAGCTTCTTCCGCCCACATAACGTTAAGTTGCTGTCTGGAGAGGGCATCCGCGACGAGATTCTCTTTGCCGGGCTTTTAAAACATTTTTGCGCCGGACTCGTCGATGCGAGCTTTTCATTGCTTGATTTTCGCATTCGGATTGGATTACGATACTGCGAATGTTAATGGCTGGTGGTCGGTGAAGATATTTATATCTTTAACCGCATATAAATAGTGCCGTAGTTTGGATAAAGCCCATACAATGGCTAATAACTCCCTCTCATTTGTGGCGTAGTTTATTTCTCAGTCTTTTAACGTTCTTGAAATTATCGTAATGGGGCGTCCTTCTTCTGATAGGACTGCACCAATACCAAAGGCAGAGGCGTCTGTCTTTAGATCGAACGCCTTTTTGTAATCGCTTGTTGCGCATTTCAGAGAACTGTACCGGAATATTTTGTGACTTGTGCCTACTAACACTTCCGTTTTCGCCCTTTAATATATCAGGAACAGGCCTTACTATTGCTGCGAAGTTCTTAATGAAACTTCGGTAGTAACTGGCTAGACCTAGAAACGACCAAACCGAAAACATTTTTTGGTTCCGGAAATTCTTTTATGGCCTTCACCTTCTCTGGGCCTGTTGTTGCACTATTACAAGTGACTACAAACACAAGGAAACTCACACTTTTCTTAAAAAAGGTGGATTTTCAACCGAAACTCTCATGTTTGATTCATATAGGCTCTTTAATACAAAATCTACGTGCTTGATGTGAGAGTCTTCATCTTTTGAGAATATGATTATGTTATCGAAGTAAACATAGCAAAGTTTTCCAATTTGCTCCCGCAGGATGTCGTCAATTGTACTTTGAAAAATGCTTGCTGCAATTTTGAGGCCAAAAATGTCTTCGGAACTCATATTTTCCGCTATTTACGGAAAACGAGGATTTTTCTCTATCGCGTTCAGCGAGGGTAATTTTGTGGTAACCTGACTTAAGGTCCAAAGTGGTGAAATACCTGGCCTTGCCTAAGTTCCCCAATATCATGGAAATATTCGGGATAGGTTACTTGTCAGCCACAGTTTTTTCATTAAGCTTGCAAAAGTCGATTACATGTCGCATGTTCTTATTATCCATCTCATCAGTGCCCTTCTTTTCTACCACCCATAGTGAATTATTGAATAGAGTCTCATTAGGGTCCGCAAAGGTTTTCTTTCCGCTTTTTAGCATTTTCATGAAAGCTTCTTGAACGAGAGAAGGTGCATCAGTATGGAAATCTATTTGCTCTACCTCGGTGCCAAATTTTAGATGGCCAGAAGCTAGGAAAAGTGAGTCCCCTGCCTTTTTTAAAAGGCCAAGTCCGGTTAATTCGTTAAAAGAAGACAGGTCCGGTTTATAAAGAACGTAGCCTTCGAATTAAATATCGACACGAAGCATCTACATCTTAGGATTTACATCCATTGGTTCTTGGGTATCGTAAAGTGCAGGCTTCTACCAAACTTATCAAACTCTTTATTTGCCTGGGTCCTTATCTTCCTGGCTTTTTGCAAACGTCGTTCCGAAGATGTATCTTTCGTGGTTTGATACCACTTCTTGTGCCAGGGCCAGAGCCCATGCCATGTCTTTCGGCTTTGCCGTAAAGGCTGCGCTTAAGGCCTGAAATGAATACGCGCTAAGCGTCTTCACGAAAACTGTCGAAAAAGGTTCTGGCCACCGACGGCTCATATAACAAATTGACTTTATTCGTCAACAAGGTGAGTTTTTTCTCAACCTCTTCATAATGTTGTATTAAAGGGTACCTAATTCTTGTTCGACGACATGCATTGGGCGTTTATCGCTATATGTAAAATCGAGGCGACTTATGATCGCATCAAAGTTGAGTACTGTTCCGAATGACGACAGTATAGCGTCGGAGGGTCCCCTAACCTTGCTTCTGATGATTATCACTGCTTGGTAGTCTGAGTATTGGGGTTGAGGTGTGGAGCCGTCTCTCACACTCGGGCTCTGAGTCGCTTGAGTGTTGCTTTATTGCTCTATATTAGAGAATCGGATTACTCATGGGCAGCTGAAACTGCACTGAAATCCGTACGCGTAAGCAAAAGTTCTACACAAAGACGAAGACCAAACATTTTGGGGGTCGTATTTCCTTGCTATAAGCGGAGCAACAAAAACAACGGCAGTGTCAGCAGGGTGACAATGTATGCACCGCAGCATAAACGTTTATGGAGTACACAGTGATCAAAAGCTTTAAACTGTTAGGGGAGAGAGCGATGAGCCGTTACACAGAGAGAAAATTATGAGCGATAAAAAATTTTAATGCGCCCTATAACTAATAGATTATATTTTGCTGATTTAATTTTTCCGCAGGGAAGATAATGTGAAAGAATATTAAAATATTTATTTATCAAATTCTGGGATTATTGGGTTAATCTCCTCCACCGGACACAATTAAAAATGAAATAAACTCATTGTGGCCGTCAAATTAAATACTGAGATTCTTTAAAAAACTCACTTCACACTCATTTATTTGTACCTGTTTAATGCACAAGGCGTTTTTTGTGCTGCATGAGATATCAGGTTGGGAGGTGCATAAACTAATTGCAATTTATTAACCAAAGACCAAAAGACAACCGTTTCGAGCAATCTAAAATCAGCAACTGACCTTTATTAACAGCAGCAGAACAAGAGAACAGAGATTTGGTAACTTCATGTTACTGAGCTTTTGTTTACATTGTATATTCAAAGAGAAACGGTTCGGGAGATGCGAATTTACAGAGTTTGACCGAACATCCCGGCCGCCTTGAAAGTATCATCTTTCAACTAGATTGTGATGCAATGGGGATTACTGCCAGCTTATGCACAGGTCGGCAGCATACACCAGTGCTAGTTCGAATGTGGGCCACTCGGATTAGCCCATCCTGTCCGGGAATAACGGTCTCAGTGCGCCCAATCTTCCATCGCTAAGGAGGAAGATTGTCGTCGTGGATGATAACCATAGTGTTCGCCTTGATGTTTGGCGATGGTGTTGTCCATTTGGTCCGAGCGCGTAGTTTTTGTAGATAGTCGAGTGACCACCGACGCCAAAACTCTTGCTTTCTTGCAGTCACGGCGTCGAACCGTTCCAGCCTGGTCGCATGTGTTAACGAGACGGACCTGGAAGGGAGCGAAGAGACTTTCCAAGCAAGAAGTGCCCTGGGATAAGTGCAAAAAAATCGTTGGGATCTGGAGATAGCGGAGATAACGGACGCGAGTTAGGAATCGCTTCAATTTCTGCGGTTATTGTGCTGAGTTCCTCGAAGCTGAATCTTGAATTCATCAACGTCATGTAGAGCAGACCTTTCGCGCTTTTCACCGCCGCTTCCCAAAGGCCTCCAAAGTGAGCAGCTCTGGGAGGGGTGAAATGGAAGGCTATGAAATCGGTTGACAAATAAGGTGAAATGAACTCTTGCGTGGCTTCGTTTTCAAGAAACTCTCGTAGTTCTTGAAGATGGTTGGCAGCTCCGACGAAGTTGGTTCCGTTATCGCAGTAGATGACTGGGATCGACCGCCGGGCGATCATCCGTTTGAGTGCTGCAAGAAATGCCTTGGTGGACAAATCCGAGACAACTTCTATGTGGACTGTTTTAGATGCCAAACAAATAAAGACAGCGAGGTATGACTTGGTTGGACCCTTTCCTCTGATCCGAAGATACGTGTTGAATGGTCCGCAGAAGTCGACGTCACACTTCTGAAACGGTTGCTGCAGCAGGACTCGTTCTAGAGGAAGCGATCCCATGAGTTGGTTCTCTAGTTTGGGCCTGAACCGAAGGCAGGTGATGCAGGAGCGCACCACTCGACGAGCTAGATCCCTGGAATTGATGATCCAGTACTCCAGACGGATGAGAGCGACTAGAGCCTTACGACCTGCGTGACAATTCCTCAGATGCAAGTGTCGAACATAAATCCAAGCAAAGTGCGATTTGCTTGGTAGAAGCAGCGGATGCAGCTCAGATTCAGGGATATCAGCGTTCTGTAGTCGTCCTCCAACTCTGACGAGAGCATATCCTGATGAGCTGTCGAGAAATGGAGTTAAATATTTTAGCTGACTTGTAAATGGTTTAGCCTTCTGCAGTGAGCGAAAGTCTTCAGAGAAGAACTATTTCTGCATGTTGTAGACGATGCTGAATAATGCGCGGCGAAGTTCTTCCGGCGTTAGCGATGGATCGACACCTTTGACTCCTCTTGACATGTAGGCGAAGCGAAAAACGTATGCGATGGTGCGAATGCAGCGAGTATATGAACTAATGTGAGTTAACTGTTGAAGAACATGATTGTTGATCACAGTAGTGCTGAATGTGCTTCTACGTTGCTCTGCCTTGATAGTAGCTGGATCGATATCGATGATTTGCGGTGTGGTTGGCCATTTTTTCTTAACAGGAGCTACTCTCGACTTAGCAGTCAACAGATGCACTGCGATAACTCCCGTCGACGTTTCTGACCGTAGATAAAAGCAGCATCCGTAAGCTCTGATTGATGAATTACAAAATCCATGAAGTTGAAGTGATCGAATCTTGTGTTGGAGGCAGTAGCGGGGAATCGACAAAATTGAGACAGTTTCGAATGACTCTAGGCATTTGCTCCAGGCCGTGTGTATGTTTTCTGGAACGCTATCGCCCCATGACAGGCGACAACAACAAGCGGTGCGAGCAATCCAAGCGGGTCGAACAAGGTGGATGCAATGGACAAAATACTTCTTTTGGTGACTCTCGATGACTCATTCTTTGCTATGAACTTGAAGAACAGTGTATCCATGTGCTGATTCCAGTTCACGCCTAGAGCGCTGGATAATCCCTCTCCACACGAATTGAGTTCCTTAGCTGCGTGATTTTCCATAAATTCAGAGTGGTTTGAATGCCGTTTGGTAAGCGGGAAATGTCCCCGTCGAAGAATTTCTGTGACTTGATCCTTGATAATGCGAAGTGTCGCTATGTCGTCTGCACCCGTGAGTAAGTCATAAACATAAAAGGACATCTTTATGATGGTGGCGCCGATTGGAAAGTCGATTCTGTGGACATCGGCCAGATGGTTTAGGCTGCGTGTTACCAAAAATGGGGCTGCTGCAGTGCCGTAGGTCACTGTATTTAGTTGATACGTGCGCATCGTGTCTTCTGGAAATGCTCTCCAAAGGATGTATTGGTATTTGCGATCAACAAAATCGAGATTTACTTGCCTGTACATCTTGGTCACATATGCAGTGATGACGTACCGATAGAGTCTGAACTTTAGAAGCTGTAGGTACAACTCCTCCTGGAGTGTTGGGCCGACGCATAGCAAATCGTTAAGCGATGTTTGATTTGAAGTCCGACATGAGGCATCAAATACTACCCTGAGCTTGGTAGACTCACTGCTGGGTTTAGGGACGCAGTGATGGGGGATGTAATAAGCGGCTCTTTCAATTTAGGATGACTAACTGGGGACATGTGACCCAATTTTTCATACTCTTCCATAAAGTCGCAGTATTGCTGACGAAGCGCTGGAGCTTTCGATAGACGACGTTCCATGCTCAAAAACCGACGACGGGCGATATCAAACGAATCTCCCAATCTGCTTGGGTCATCCTTGAATGGGAGTTTGACGACAATCCTACCAGTGCTGTCGAGGCGAGTGGTCTTTTCGTACTGTTTCTCGCAACTGGAATGTTCCAGGTTCTGCAATGGTGTCGAGTCGACCGCTTCCAGCTCCCATAGACGTTTGAGATTGACATCAATTGACCTTGCGTTTAAAGCCATGCAAGTGGAAACTTCTATTGATCCGCTTTGTTGAAGTCATCCAGTCACCACCCAGCCAAATAGAGTTTTCTGCAGCAGCGGGCCTCGAGGTCCCAGCCTTATTTGCCCTATTGACAAGGCGTCGAAGATGGCTTCCGTTCCCAGAAGCATGTCGACGTGACGAGCTTGGTAGAATTTTTCATCAGCGAGAAGCGTGTTTTCTGGCAAATTCCAAGATGAAATGTCAATGGCGAGATCAGGCTGTTATGAAATCCGTGGCGTAATACAAAGATCTGCGGAGAGTACGAAAGATGACATGCGAGATTTAATAGATGCGGTTGAGCAATATTTAATATCTGTTTGCGAATGGCCGATGCTTCGAATTTGCACTGGATGTCTTTCCCTTCGTAGACGAAGCCGTTGTGCAAAATTGTCCGTAACGAAGTTTTTTTGGGAGCAGGAATCAAGAAGAGCTCTTCCAGGTCTATATGTTCCAAATGCATCCTTTGCGAGAACCATCGCAGTGGCAAGTAAAACCTGTGATTTCTGACCGGAATGTGAGTGGGTTGCTGCTTCCAATGGTAGTGCGGTTGGGACCGGTTGATGCGAGCGAGACACGTTCAGTGAATGGTTGTTGTGCAATAAGGTATGATGTGCCTTGTGGCAGGTGCGACAGCCATTTTTCGATGGGCAGTTTGAGAGTTGGTGACCACTACACAGGCAATTCTGGCAGAGACGATGTAATTTAGCGACGTCAAATCGCGCAATTGGACTGAGGTCCCTAAATTTATCACAATTCAGCAATTTGTGCGAGGGTGCTAGGCAGTGTACACATGGTACGTTGGTTAGCGAAAACGACGAGTTGTGAGATATAATTGGGGGACGAGTCGATCTTGACCGCTCGGATCCATGGGGTTGCCCAGAAGACAAGAGAAACTGGCACTGGCGTTCAAGCAGCTGGGTACACAGGCTCCAGGATGGTAGAGTGAGATAATCCTGGGATTCGTTCCATTTGGTTTTGGTCTGTTGGTCGCACTTATCCATGACCACGTAAATGAGCATTGCCTCAGAAATTTGGGCATCCGAGCCTAACGATGAGAGGGAACTATATAACGCGGATGCGTTGTCAATTAAGCTGCGGAGCTGTTGGGCATTTCCTGAGGCAGCTGGCTGCAGTTTAAAAATGGAAGCGATCGTTTCGACGAAGATTAGCGCAGGCTTGTCATACCGATCCTTCAATTTTTCCAAATCCTTTGCATAATTTTCTCCAGTGACCGGGAAGGCTGCGACAGCTTCCAATGCAGGTCCCCTTAAACAATTGCGGAGATGATTAAATTTGTCTATATTCGAGATTTGCTCACGGTTCACCAGTTGCAGGAACGACGAGATGAAGTTCTTATAGTCCGTATGATTTCCGTCGAAGCTAGGCAGCGCCAACCTTGGCAGTCGAGGCGGCGGTCGAGCACTGTGCTTCTCCAAGAAGTTGCTGAATTGACAATTTTGTGGTTATGTGACTGTCCTCCAGGTCGGCACCACCATTATCTGCGGGCTCCAAGGTTTCAATTTCAGATTGCACGGAAAGGGTTTGCTTAAAGTAGGACTCCAAGATTCCCAAACGGCACTGAAGTTCAGCTGGCGATTTCCTCCCTTCTTCTTGCTTGGTATCGACCATTCTCTTTATGCGTGTAATATTTCTGTTCTGTTTAATGTTCGAGTGCTGCCGTTTAAGTGTTTCCAACGACAAGAGTGCGAGTGCCGAAAAGCTTGAGTTAAAGCGCAGCAACCAGACCTAGCAAGAGCGAAGCGGTGACGAAAAGTGGCGAACTGGCAATTCCGTGGCGTGACTCCAAAGGTAGCGAAGATAACTCGAAAACTGTACCAGCAGCTGCAGTTTGCGAATCAAACAAAAACAACACTTCGTTGGGCGGAATTTAATAATTATAAATAATAATAAATTGTTAATAATTTGTTTATACACAGCCCCACGTTGGGCGCCAAAATGTTTAATGTACAAAGCGTTTTTTGTGCTGCATGAGATATCAGGTTGGGAGATGCATAAACTAATTGCAATTTATTAACCAAAGACCAAAAGACAACCATTTCGAGCAATCTAACATCAGCAACTGACCTTTATTAACAGCAGCAGAACTAGAGAACAGAGATTTGGTAACTTCGTGTTACTGAGCTTTTGTTTACATTGTATATTCTAAGAGAAACGGTTCGGGAGATGCGAATTTACAGAGTTTGACCGAACAGTACCTTTAATATTTTTTATTTTATTGTTACAGGGATAGAATTTAATGCTTGTTTTATTTTATTTTTATTAAACACTGGTCCGAATTATAGAAATTTTACTAAAGAAATAAAATATTTGACCGAAGGGCCCAATTAAGTGTTCTGTAAATTGTGTGTATTATATATCTTACAGCTGCGTTTTTTTCCGCGCCATGGTCACTTCAACTTTCAAATTGATATTGTTATGTCCGGTAGGATAATTAGATATCCTTTGTTGAGCGCGAATTATTTACTTTCCAGGTTTGTAGCCGGTTGGCTGCCGAATCAATTAGTTTGTCTTCCTTTTAGCCGAGGGGCTGGCTCTCTTATGCTGCTGCTGCGTGGTGAGGGGGGTGTCAACTGAAATTATGGTGAGAGGGTTACTCCCTCTTATGCCGCTGGCCTTAAGCGCAGTTGGCCGTTTACGTGAGGGGCCCACTGTGCCGCCTCTGCTCGGGAGCGAGCTTTCTGTCCCCGGCTTGCTCTCGCACTCCAAATATTGCCGACCTCCCGCTCTCTCTTTAACGATGCAAAGCGACCGGCAGCTCGGTTCTAAGTTAAGTTTTAGCCTCATGTAAGCAGCGAAAAAAGCTGACGCTGAAATATCTACCACGACGCTCCCGCCTTTGCATTTTCAACCCTAACGGGTTAATTATTCGAAAGCGACGTGGGAAATATTTGGCCTCCGATAAGGAATCTTTACGGGAAGGATCGCTCCCCCCCCCAAGCATTTTGGTCTTTTGAGCCGGATTCCTTGCAGGATATCCTCCAAGTCATCAGCAGTTCCAGGCATCTGTCCGCCAAGATAAGTGCGAGTTTTCCTTCTCCGTCTATCCTCGTTGCCGATCTGCAACAGTGGGCCGAACACTCAATTTCGGTTGCACTACCGCAAGATTTTCCCTTTCATTCGTGTCAATTCCCAGTCCCACTTTTCCTGGCAACAAGGCAGTTGAGGAACTCCAATTTCTATTCGCCTCCGTTCCTCGAAAATTTCCATCGGTGTCCGCTTGTGTGCGACGCCATTTTCCTCGCCGTTTCTTCCATTGCCCGTTGCCCATCAACTTGCAAACGGTAGAGGCCAATGTACACAATGTACGTACACACACACGCACACACACACCTCTTTAGATGCCTGGAACTTGGGCACATCGCCATCAGGTGTAAGAGCCTGGTGGACAAAAGCGGTTGCTGCATCAAGTGTGGCGAAGCAGGCCACAAGGCTGCTACCTGCAGTTCCGGCAGAGGAGTCGGCCCTGGACAGGCGAACCACCAGCCGGACAGAAAAATGACTCCGGGCACAAATGGCGGGCTCGTCCGTTCAAGACCCGAATGCAGCTGATCCAACTCAACCTAAACCACTGCAGGGCTGCGCAGGACCTGCTGACGCAGACGGTGCGCGAGGTAGGGGCGGATGTAGCCATAATCAGCGAGCTCTACAGGGTTAGAGAGGGAGGAGTGTGGGCCAAGGACCGCTCTGGCAAGGCGGCCTTGTGGCTCTGTGGCGACGGCCTGCGGCAAATGTCCAACATCCTGGCAGCACATGGATTCGTGAGGGCGGAAGTTGGCGGCTTCCATATCTATAGCTGCTATCTGGCGCCTAGCCCCCGCTGGAGACGTACAGCAGGATCCTTGAGGACCTCAGCAGCAACCTACGTGGAAGGGCCAACGTCATAGTCGGAGGCTACTTCAATGCTTGTGCTCAGGAGTGGGGATCGGTCCTGACCAACGTCAGAGGCAGCGTGGTGCTGGAGGCTTTAGCCGCGACTGACGTCGTCCTCCTAAATAACGGGGGGCGGCACACGTTTGTCAGAACGGGAGCCGCCTCTGTCATCGACCTCACATTTACGAGCAGAGCAATCTCCCACTCTGCCAAATGGGAAGTTAGCGATGTCTGCACCGGGAGCGACCACGAGGCGATCCTGTGCTCCGTCGGAGTACCTGAGGTAGGTATCCGTTTGGCTCTGCAGCCCGCAAAAGCATACCGGCCGGACACGCTGTGCATCTGGACTTTTACTAATGCGAGGAAGGCCCTCAAGGTGGCTATAAGAGGCGCAAAGAGGGACCGATTCCTGCAGCTCTGTGACGAGGCGGAGGACCACGATGGTGGTCAAGGGCCTGAGAGCTGGCAGCACAGCTCCATCGGACCCCGAGGAGCTGGATGTCATCGTGCCAGCACTGTTCCCGAGTGGAGCTCCGGTGACCGTGGAGCCGAGCGCGGACCGTCACCCCGATGTCGCCTGCGAAGTCTCGGAAGAGGAGGTGATTCGGTTGGGAAGGAGCGTGCACCACAAGAAGGCGCCGGGGCCGGATGCCATACCCAACAGGGCTCTGAAAATATCTATAGCGCTTCACCCGAGGGAGTTCGCCACATTGTACTCCAAGTGCCTGGAGGAGGAAATCTTTCCGGAGAGGTGGAAAAGGCAGAAGCTACTGCTGCTCTCCAAGCCGGGCAAGCCACCGGGGGAGCCATCCTCCTATAGGCCAATCTGCCTGACCGACACCGCAAGGTGTTCGAGAAGATCGTGGCAGCCAGACTGGCTGCGGCCATCGAGGAGTCCGGAGGTCTCTCCCCGAGCTAGTTCGGTTTCCGGAAAGGTAGGTCCACGCTCGATGCCATTGAGATGGTCAAGGATATAGCTCGTTCGGCCATCGCGGGTAAGAGGTGGAAAGGCGGCTCCAAGAGCTACTGTCTTGTGGAACCGCTGGGCATAAGGAACGCCTTCAACACCGCGGACTGGAACCGAACCTTGGAGTCCCTCGTCGCCCTGAATATCCCAGGGTACTTACTAAAAGTAGTAAGGAGCTACCTGACCCAGGTTTTGCTTCCGTAGCTACCTCAAGAGGTTCGGCCATGACGACGAGGATGGTTGCCCGGAGTGCGGATCTGGAGTTGCGGAAGATGTGCACCACATAGTGTTCGAATGCCGCCGATTCGACGATGAGAGGGCCGCCCTGGAGGAGGTAGCAGGAGCGGAGATCAGGGTGGACACGCTGGTGCCGCTAATGATGGAGACTCCCAGGATGTGAGAAGCGACTGCGGCTTTCTCTGCCAAGGTGCTGAAGGCTCTTAGAGTGCTGGAGAGGGGTAGAAGGGAGCGAACGGGCTAAGAGGCCTACTATTGTGCGAAGCATTGCTTTGCGGCCGTACCGCACAATATGGGTCCTTGTCTCGTTCCTAGTTTTAAGCATTTATGTTACTTTAGTTGTTGTTTCCAGGAATAAAGTCGAATATAAAAAAACACCTCTTGCACATCATTATTCCGTGCATATAAAAACCTCACCGTGAACAGTGAAATCGGGAAAAAATCGGGAAAGGGACATAATTAATACCGGACAGCCGGTGTGCACTTGTTTCCGGAGTTCACCATGTTCGCCGAACAGTCCGCCGCTGCCGCGATACATTTGCCATGTCCATACAACATATTTCTGTTCGCGGAATTCAATACAGTCCACTTCTCGGCGCTCCACTGTGCCCTAGCACATTGTTCATATTTACATGCATGCTCACATATTTTCCAATTTATTTTTGGCCAACGATTCCAGGAACTAACCCCGATAATAAAATTAAAAAAAAAACAAAGTAAACGAAACAATTAGCAAAAAAACCCAAACGTAAACGCAAGTGTTTTAATTGTTTTAAATTTCGCCGCCGCAGAGGCCGTGTTGTTGTTGTTGTGGTTTCGTTTCTTGGGGCCCTTATATTGGCACCGCTTGCCGGCGGCATAGCGCAGCGAGCTATTCTTCGCGACCAAGTACCGAGCTTTTAAGTCCAGCCCTTCGGCTCGGAACAATTCAACATTTGCGGCTTGCAGTTGATGACATTAACATTTGCGCACACAGATTTTATTTTTGTATCCACTTTGACGCCGCAGAGGCCGTGCGTGTTGTTGTTGCTGCTTAATTTGTTGGCCATCATATTGGCCCCGCTCGACGTCGGCATAACACAGCGAGCTTTTCTCCGTGACCAAGAACAATTAAACACCTGCGCCTTGTGATTGCTGACATTCGAATTGTTAGCCAGTATCACCAGCATCAAAATTAATCCACACAGCAAACCGATCAGCAATTAGCGGCCTGGGCTCAAATATAACCGGTCTTCACAACCAAGCCCCGCGATTAAATCCCCATCTCAATAAATAACAATAAATACGTATCAACGCTCAGTACCTCCATTCGGCTGCGTTTTTTTTTTTTGCTCCATTCGTATCCTCCAGCCTTCTGTGAGTTCTATTCCGCTTGTTCGTCGTACGCATTGCCTAAACAAGTATCCCGAGTTCCCTATAAATTTCGTCCGTCATCTCTCTTTTTTTTGCCTATCCAGTCAGTGCATTAGTGTGACCGTTCTCCCGTTCGACAGTTGACAAGCCCTGATCACCAGCATTCGCTTCAGAGAATGCCCACGGGAGAAGACAAGAGATGACGATCTTCTCCATCCGCTTGGATAGGTCCCAATCCGCATCTTCGCGGGGGTCTCAACTGAAGCCAAGGGCTGCCGCCTCCATTCCAAGGGCAAAAAGCGACAAATCCGTCGATACAATATCTGGTTCCTCGCCTAGATTAACTCGGTCAGTTGTCAAAATGGCGCAAAATGCGATAGATGTCGCTCTCAAACGGTTTATTGCCACATCAGACCGTGTCAGTCAATTCGAGGCGAATATCCACACTGCGGGCACCTCGGAGACTGAACAATTCTCCTCCTTCATGTGTCAAGTCAATAGGGACCAAGTCCGGGCCCCTTTGGGAAAAGGTGGAGAAAAGTTATGAGACAGTGCTGGAGTCAAAGTTCAGCTACTGCTATTCCGTTTATTCGAGGTGTGTTGCCAACTTTGGGGAAACAATATCACAAGCCGCCTCTCAGTCAGTTTTGGCGGGCAGCAGTGTCCAGACACTCCCCCCCAACCGGGTGTCGTTTGAACCAGTGAATAAAGATGTTTTCGCGGGCGATTATCTTCGTTGGCCCACCTTTAGAGACCTGTTCACGGCGATTAACATTCACATCCCATGTATCACCCCGGTTGAAAAGTTGTTCCACCTCCTCTCTAAAACCAGTGGCGACGCGAATGCCATTGTGTCCAAGGCCCCGCTTACCAATGAAGGGTTCGCCTCAGCGTGGCTACCGCTTTAAAAATCGACGGTTGTTGGTCAACAGCCAGTTGAAGATCCTCTTCAATATCCAGGCCGTGCCTCAGCAGTCGCGCTGAAGGATCTGCAGGGCACCATTCAGAGCTGCCTGGCAGCCTTAGAGATGCCCTCGATTTAATTCGAGGCTTGGGATTGCATCCTGGTGTATATGGTGTCCTCCAAGCTTCACAACATTGCACTTTCGCTGTGCAATCCATACACAACAAAGCCAAAATTCCAACATGGACATGATAGAGCGTCATCGCACCGTGGAGGCCATGGATGACATCAGGCCTAACGGTTCGGGGCCAGTTTCGCCAAGATCGGCACCTACGATCCAATTTGCAGGCTCAATTCGTACGAGACCCGAGTTGTTGTTCGGCGGGAATCACCCTGCTCGTGATGTCCACGTTTTTCTTGAAATGAATGTGAGTGGTCTCTCCAACTACATCAAAAGGAAGCAGCTTTGCCTGAACTGTTTTGCACGAGGACATCAGCAACGGGACTGCACGAGTGCCCATAGCTGCTCCACCTGCCACAGCCGGCATCACACACTTCTACACCGCGGTAACCCCTTCGGAACCGCTCCAAGTCCATCGGCGTCAACGAGGCACCAACCCGCGCCCACTTCCAGAAGTTCAGGTGGCTCTGACGTAAAAATGTGCCTCGCTTCCGGCTCGGGAGCCGTCCTATTGGGCACCGCCCTCATTAACGTGAGTCATCTCGGGTGCAGCTTCCAAGCTCGAGCTTTGATAGACTCAGGGTCCGAGGCGACCTTCATCACGGAACGGCTGTTCAACCTGATTAAGCTCCCGTTTAAGACCTTTCAAGCCCAAATCTCCGGCCTTAATCAGTCCGTTTCTGCGCAGTCTACTAAATTGTGCCACTTTTTAATTCGGTCAGCTGCCAGACCCGGGATACAGACTGCAGCATATGTGATTCCGCAGCTGGCTGGCAATCTGCCCTCGTATCCGATTTCGTGAGACCTTCTAAAAGGGCTTCCCGACGTCCCCCTGGCAGATCCCAAGTTCTTCGAGAGCTCCCAAATTGACGTATTGATAGGAGCCGATATTCTTCCGTCTGTCTTCCTTGGCAACTCCAAAACTAACATCTGCGGGTCGCCTCTTGGACAGGAGACTATATTCGGATGGGTTTGACATGATCATTCAGATTCTAAAGTGGCGGTACTTTAAGTTTGTATTCAACGCTGACATCGAGTAGATGTATCGAAAGATTTGCGTTAACCCTAAATATACTGCTCTCCAACGTATCCTATTTCGTAATTCCGATGGGCAAATCTGCAACTACGAGCTAAAAAACGTCACCTTTGGAGTCAATCGCGCATCTTTCCTTGCGATTCGTTTCCTGCAACAGTTAGCCGACGACGAAGAGTCGAGGTATCCGCAGGCTAGTTAAGTTATCCGACAATTTATGTATGTCGACGACGTTCTAACGGGGGCAGACTCCAAAATTGGGGCGCAGAAGGCAGTCCGCGAGTCCGCAGTCCTGCCGAACCCAGGGCCCCACTCAGGAAATGGAATTCCAATTGCAAGGCGGTTCTGACCGACATTCCGAGCGACCATTACCTCCGGGTCGACTTCCTTGAAATAGACGCTGAAAGCACGGCTCTTTGGACTCTTGGAATACGATGTAGAGCGACGACGGACGAGTTCTATTTCATTCCGCCGAAAGTGACCACGGGATCGTCATTCACGAAGCGTCAGGTCCTATCCCAGATTGCCAAGTTGTTCGACCCAGCGGGTTGGCTCGACCCCTTTATTGTGCGAGCGAAGATGCTCATGCAGGACATTTGGCTCCAGGCGTCCTTCCTCAAGATCGCTCTTAACGATGGGTTGAGTTTGTGGGGAATTACTCCGCGCTCGAACAAGTCCGCATTCCTTGATGGGTGGAGTTTCGACCACATCTGAACATCGAGCACCATGGGTTCTGCGACGCTTCGGAAAAGGCGTACGGCGCAGCCATTTATGTCCGCGTGGAGGTTGGGTCCACGGTCATGGCGAACTTGCTAACGGCAAGGACTCGAGTGTCCCCATTCAGAACGGTGTCATTCCCTCGGCTGGAGTTGTGCGGGGCCTTATTGTTATCCGAAATGGCTAATGCCGTTCTTCCCAAAATGCCAGGGCCGGCAGTCAACCTGCACTGCTGGACCGACTCGACAATTGTCCTCGCCTGGTTGCACAAACCAGCGTGTCACTGGACAACGTTCGTGGCCAACCGGGTGACGAAGATTACCCAGCTAACCGAGGTGGAGAGATGGGCACATGTTCGCTCCAACCAGAACCCGGCAGATCTCGCTAGCGGGGGGTAACGTTCCAAGACCTCGCGCCCAGTCAGTTGTGGTGGCACGGTCCCGCCTGGATGCAGAGGCCTCGCTGCGAGTGGCCCAATCAAGGCAGTGGTTCTCCCGTGACTAAGCTCGAGAAGCGAGTTGTCAAGGTCCATGCCGCGAAGGCTCCCCCAGAAGATATTCTGCAGCGGTTCTCCACACTCGACAAGGCGTTGCGGGTCCTCGCCTATGTCCATCGCTTCATTCAGCGCACTCGGTGGAGCGAGGTTCCACCTGAGGATCCCCTGACCGCGGCGGACGAACGTCTCCTGGTAGCTGTCACGCAACGTTTTTTCCTCCGAGATTAGCTGCTTATGCCAAAAGCAGCCAATCCCATGCTAAATTTGAACCCGTCCCTTGATTAGCAGGGGCTCATGAGAGCCTGCGGGCGGGTTTCGGCCTTAAACATTCTCCAATGTGACGAGCGGCACCCTATATTTATCCCATAAAACTGCCGTCTGTCTCGCCTTCTTGTCTATTTTACGCATCGCATAACGCTACACGGCGGTAATCAATCCGTCTGATCCATTCTAAATTCTGGATTCCGAAGGTAAGGAATTTGGTCAAATCGGTCATCTATTCGTGCAAGGTGTGTGTCATCCACAAGTAGAAGGTGCAAACGCAACTTATGGGATAGTTGCCTAAGGAGAGGACGTCGTTCACTCGTCCTTTCACCTATACCGGTATGGACTACGTCGGCCCCTTTTACATCAAGAACTACACGTGCCGAGCCTAGCGGCTGCCCTCCTCTCTCGTGATTTTCTCCAAATCGTGAAAGGGGCTGGGACAAGCGCCTATTGCCATCAACAGCTTCTCTGGCATTTCATTCCTCCAGGAGCCACCCACATGGGAGGCCTGTGGGAGGCAGGCGTCAAGAGTTTTAAGATCCTGTTCTATAAAACCACGGTCACGCGCAAATACACGTTTGAATGTCCAAAGACCCCGCCGACTTGCTGGAATTTACTCTTAGACACTTTCCTGTTGGAGGGCACCTCCTAGCCACGGTGAAACCCGAAATAAAGGGGGGCACGACGTCCATGATTAATCGGTGGCAGCACTTGAAGGCTCTCCAGCATCAATTTCGGCTGCAGTGGAAAGAAGAGTACCTCAAGGAGCTTCATAAACGGGATAAGTGGCGAGCTCCTTCAAGATACCTCCGTGTCAGGGAAATGGTGGTTGTTAAGGAATCGATGGCGTGTTTCCAGGATCCGACGGCCGTGTTCTTGTGGTCGACATCCGCACTGCGCGGGGGCTGCTTACGCGCCCTGTAGCCAAAGCTGTCCTCCTTCCGATGGACGCTTCCGCCTGCCCAATGGTTCGACGTTATGTACTGTCTCGTAGTCATAAGCCGTAGTTCCAATACGAAATTCGCACTCATGCTACTTCCTTCAATGTTATTCATCATTCCGGCTGTCATACCCAGCACGATGCCTCCGCGTCCACGCATCGCCACAAGAAAGCAGATGTACTCGAGGTATATTGTGCAACTGTTGCAAAATCTTCAGGGGGATTCACCCACTACGAAGATGCCGTCGTTTTCTGTGCCTGAGTGCTGAGAAGCGGTCCTCGCTAACCGATACTGTCCCAGCTGTTTGGCTAACGAGCATTCTAACGGAGCGAGTCGGAAAGGTGACTGCTGCAAAACGTGTGGCCGGACCATCACACACTGCTTCACCTATCCGAGCGACCACTGGCTCCGCGAGAGCTGCGTCAGAGTGCGCGCCGGTCTCGGGACGCCGTCGGCCCTTCTCGGCAATCTGCAGCTACCCCACGGTCGACCCCCGCCCCTACATCATCGTCCGTCGAGCAAAGGCAACAGTCCATCATTTGCCAGGGACGCTCGCACAGTGCGGCCTCAGCGCCGACGCTGTCATCGCTGCTGCAGCGACACAGCGTCAATGTCCTTCCGATCGCGCTGGTACGGATTGACACCGGAGCGCGCACCTTCGACACGGTTGGGTCGTGTCTGGAGCCTGCCATCAGTCATAGCTGCAACGACCCTGTTGAAACCCTACTCTCGCTTTAACGAGGCAAGGAGTTCAGAAGCTCGGTTCTAAGTTAAGTTTTAGTATCATGTAAGCAGCGAATAAAAGCCGACGCTGAAATACCTACCACGACGCCCCCGCCTTTGCATTTTCAACCCTGACGGGTCCGATAAGGAATCTTTGCGGGCAGGATCGCCCCCCTAAACAGAGGCTATGACCTGAGTAATGTTCGCGAGCATTAGCTCTTTATTCCAGTGATTTGGAAAAAGACTTAAGTAAAGAAATAAACTTATAATTAACAAAGGTCACAACGGCCACGCAAATATGCAGTGCCCGCCGTCTGTGCACTAGTATACGGCCCATTGCTAGGTTAGCAATTTGGCCGGAGCCTTGTTATCAACGTGACTACGGTCAACGACTCTGTTCTAGCTGACCAGCTGAGCATTCATTTTTATAAAAAAAAGGTACAACTCCAATAAATTAAATAAAAAAGCCTTTCTTTTTTTTAATAAAAAAAATTAGCTAGAAACCCAAAAAAAAAAAGACAAATAGCTTTTCTCTTTTTTTATAAGAAGAAATGAGATAGAAACCAAAAAAAAAATTGCCAATGAAAAAAATTATGTAAAGTTAAAAATTGCTTTAAAAATTAGCTAAAAGCATAAAGTAGCAGAGAAAAAAATATTTTAAACTTAGCGAGAAAAAACACAAAAAGCTAATGAAATTAGCTATACGCCTATGGAACGGATTAGTTCACAATTGGTTGCAATCGGCAGACCTGCCTCGACTCTAGCTTCCTTAATACGACGGATGATCGCTGAAGGAATGTGAGCACAAAAAAAAACACGCCAACAAACAGAAACACTCAAGAAAATACTAGCTGAAAATCAGCTATAAAAAACTAACCAGTGTTTAGGTCGTTTAGCAGTAATTTAAAAAATTTTTGGATAATTTTTAATCCTCGGTTCTCGGAATTTATTTCTTTAAAGTTGTAGGTGGCTGATTTTGTTTCGATTTTGTTTTGAGTGCAGGTGCTTGTGCACGCTCTAGTCACAAAGAGGAGAAGAAAGAAATAATAGTTTGAAAAACTAAAAAAACACCCGAACTAAAAAGAAGAAAATAGTATATAATTATAAACAAGAATTCGCTCAGTGGTAATGATGTCTTTCGTTGGCGTGTCCATTTGAGCGTACGTTCCCTCCTCGAGTTCCGAGCTCACCCTTAGGCTTCCTAGGATGTGGGTGTCAACTAGTAGCTCTAGTGACTCCTCAATTGTCGTCGTAGCAGAACCGTCTGCTCTGTTGATCAGGGTAGGGCTTATGTGCCCTTTGGCGAGAATTTTGCTTACTCTCGCCGTGTCCTTTATGCCTTCTAGTGACTCGCAGTAGTTTTGCCAGGACTCTTTCTTGGCCTTGTATACTGCCTTCTTGAAAATTTTTTGTGCTTCTTTATATGTTCCCCAATCCCGGGCTACATTGCTGTTGTTGAAGGACTTTCTCGCGCTCTTTCTGAGCTCTCTTAGTTCCTTTGTCAACCACGGTGAGTATTGCTTCTTCGAGAATGTTAGTTTACAAGTCTCTTTGAAGGCGTTGTTCAGGATATTCGTTAGCTCCTTTACCTCCTTGTCGAGTGCCTTTACAGTGGATAATATCTTGATCCTCCTGCCGTTTACTTTGGATTGAACAATTTCGCTGAATTTGTCCCAATCCGTCTTTCGGGGGTTTCTTCTTGGCACATGTTTCTTAACTGGTGTCGTTATTTCAAAGAAAATGTACCTATGGTCTGAGAAGGAGTACTCTGTCGAAACCCTCCAGTTCTCGACCCTGTAATTATTCTGTTATATTAGTAAGGTGAGATCTAACACCTCTTCCCAACAAAATTTTCCGTGCTCGGAAAGATGAAGGTCGGTGTATTACCCTTATTACATATCGTAACATTTCTAAAAATAATATTATCAAAGAGTGACTCACCTCTATCGTTTGTCTCCGAACTCTCCCAGAGCGTGTGCCTCGCATTCGCATCACACCCGAGCACCAGTCATCTTCATCACTTCCGCCCATTGCAGCAGCTTGACTACCGGCTCAGGCGGGGCCGGCTCGTCATGGGCCATGTACGCCGATGCTGTAGTGACTCCGCTCCCATCCGCCGCTACGAATCTGGCCACTGCTAGGTCAGGTGTGCTGAGATTGGGACAGAGAAAAGCATTAAAATGATTCTTAATTACTATGCAAGCTCTCGACCTACCATTCGAGTTTGTGCACAGTAGTGTGTATCCTTGGATCCTTAGTCCAGCGACTTGCCCGTCCCTGGTCCAAGGTTCCTGTATAAAACCGGTGTCGATATCCCTCTTCCTTAGAAGGATCGTAAGATCAGCTGAACCGTGCCAGCTGCGCTTCAGATTTTCGCCATCTCTGAGGATGTGCCCAGCTGAGCATCACCTATGTGCTTAGATTGGGAAGTGCTGGCAAGCGCAGCGGACCAGAGGGGGTTTGGGGCTTTGAAGACAGGTCGACCGCAGGGTTGCCTGGCCCTGGGAAGGCTCCGTACAGACACAGCTTGATTAACCCCCCCCCCCCCCCTCAGCTGCGAACCAGGACGTCAGTGTACACAGGTCGCGTCACACACTTGACTTGAGGGGAGGCTGATTAAAGACTTGCCTAAGTCCGCCCGAGTAGAATTGGTCACCATCTCCGGTCGAACCTCTTCTGGGAACCTGCTTCCAGCCGCCCTCACTTGGAGAGTATAGTCGCACTACCGATGGTGTAGACAGTTATGGCAGATGACACGGTCATCCGTTGATCCCCCTATGTACCCTATAGGCTGACTGCCGTAAAAGCTGTATTTGTGGAATTATTTGAAAGCAAAATAGCCCCAGGGATGATAAAATCCCATAGGACTACCAAATAGTCCGTTTTCGAATAGATCTTCACAGAAGAATCCAACATCGTTGCATTTCTCAAAAATGAATAATTATGATGCGAGTATGGAGTTAAAAGCTATGAGAACACCACCCAAACGTCTGAAGAGGCCGATCTAGCCAATATTCGGTAGAAAACACACAAAAACAAGTTTTTGTGAACACAATAAACTCAGAAGCAAACAAAATACTATCAGAATACATGTTAGGAATTTTACTACGTAAGCTTCTTGCATTCTGATAGGACATGGATAGAGCGGTGGGGAGTTTTTTGAAGACGTAGAAGGCACAGTAGTCTAATCGGGACTAGGAAATATTATTCCTACCACTTTTTCTTTAACTTAGCTTCGCACTCTTTGAAAACAACATAGTCCTTAGCATAATAAAATTTGAACTAATTTTATTTTTATTTTATTTTGTTTTTACTCTGGTTTTGCCTTAAATAAAAGCGATAACTTCTTTCGATGTTAAAGCAGGAGAGAGCCGCGAAACAAATATATGTATCGTAGGTGGGACTGCTTAAAGGACTTTTGGCATGGCAAATTGGTTGGATAGAATCAGCTCATACTCCAGGACCATTAGGTCTGAAGTCCCACAAAGCACAGTGCTGGGACCTGTCCTGTAGAGCCACTTCACGCTCTACGATTCGCTGAAGAATTCTAAGGTCACACTGACGACACTGGACGACACTGCCCAACTCTCCAGATCCGAATGTGTATATAAGGCCACTGACCCTCTTCAAGAACTCCTGAAGAATTTTGGGAACTTTGCGTGCAGCTGAAACGTGACTAATAGTCCTGAGAACTGCACAAAAATCACATACGCGCTAAGAAGAGAGACTAGCTTCGGAGTCTTCTTTTATGGCCAGTTTCTCCCGCAGCACAACCAGTTCACCTACCTCAATCGCCGACACACAAGAAAACCATGGACAAACTGGAAGAAGCTGCAAAACGAGTACGTTACCTTACCGGCTCGAGGAGCAAGCTCAGTCTGGAAAATCAGAAAAGGATTTACCAATCCATTTTTGCTCCCATCTAGAAGTGCTGCCTACCCATTTACAGTATAGCGTGCAAAACAAACCTGCAGAAGATCGAAGCTTTCCAATCTTACTTCCTGAGGAGAATTACAAGCGAGGAATGGTCACTACGTCACTGAGGACTGTCGATAACGACAGCAGTTGTCAACAGTTGGCGCATAAAAGAACTTAAAAACATGTAAATTTGAACAAACATACTGTTTGTGGGGAAGACAACGAATTTGCCACCCTTAAGCAATAATAACTAACGCTCGAATGGGGCTGATACTCAGTAATACTATCAGTCACAACCGCGGAGAATGAGGCACGATAGCCTGCATCCCGGGATTGCGATACAATGTCGACTGCCTTATCGGAATTCAGAGAGGATTCCCCAATCCCAGAGACTAGGGTATGCGACTTTCGATAATTCAAATGTAGTTTGTTTGCTAGGCGAGAAGTTATGAAGTTTAGCTGCGACGCCGAGTCTAAAATTGCTCGGCAAGGCATAAATTCTCCAGCCTTATTTCTCACACATATAATAGCGGTTGGAAGCAACACGTAATCAATGGGCAGAATATTTGTGGGTTTTGGTGGAGGGTTCGATGAACGCGAAAATTATGCTAATGCTGATGAAGATGTTGATGGCTGAGAGTTGAGAAGTCGATCGGATGATAGAGATGATGCGGTGGGTGGTACAGATGGGTCTTGATTAAAATGCAACAATGAGTGGTGCTTCAATTGACAGTGCGTTGACTTGCAGTGCTGCAAACTATGCCCCTTGCGCAAACAGTTGAGGCACAGGTGCAACTTCTTTACTTGTCACAAAACCTACATAGCGGAAGGTTTGGGCTACCAGCTGAAGCAATAAGGCTATACCTATGCAGGGCTTTTCCCACCTGCCGGCTTAGTGTTTGCGTTACCAAGGCTTGATCCGAATTTTCCCTCATCCTACACCTCCTCTGCAAGAACGACTCCATAGAATCCCACGTAGATAGATCGTTAATGGACAACTCCTCTTCCCATTCTTCCCGCGAATCAGCAATCCGTCCAAGATTTGTTGCGTAGTGGCCAGAGTACGGATTGCTCGCAGATGCGAATTCATGCAATCGCTTAACTCCCGAAGACCCTTGGCTGATCCCTTCTCGACACCTTTTAACCCAAATATTGCCTGTACGTGTGCCTCAAAATGTAGAACTTAATTATCGAATCGATTTGTAAGTAAATCCAAAGCCTTTTTATAATTGGCATTCGAGGGCTCAAGCGACCACCTAAACTTGACCTTAGATATTGTAATTTTTCAATATCACTTAGCTCGTCATCATTTCCGATGACCGTGCTGAACGTCGCAATAAAATCCGGCCAATCGAAATAGGATCCATGGAACCGAGCTATCTCCAAAATTGGCAATCGAGGCTTCCTAGATCGGAAAGAAAGATTCGGATGATTAATAATGTCGATGGATGTTGAATTTGCAGCGGTTGCAGCCGGCAATTGCGATTTGCGAAGCGTCGCTAAACCTCGATTTATCTTCGCCTTCACATCCATGAATGCCGTGGAGAATTCGATTCGCTGGTCGCTCTCTATCTCCACAAAGTCCAATTTTTCCAGCGAAGTCTGTGCGGAATCAAAGGCCAGGTTTATGGAATTAATCCACTCCAGTCGTGCCAGTAAATCAGCTTCATCAAACTGATCTACAGTCTCCGGGTTTATATAATAATTCATCAATCTCAATTGCCGCAAAAGGGATTGGGCTTTGGCTCGGTAGAAGTCCACGTCGCTTGGCGGCTCATTTTGATGCTGAACCGAGTTTTCCGTGTTAGACTTTTTATTTTCTCACGCGAAAAGAATTTATAAAAGAAAAATGTCTGACCGCTTCGGTATGTATGAACCCGTTTAGTTTTCACCGCGCAAAGTTAGAGGTTAATCAGCGTCACCGAGATGCAACGGAACCTCGACAATGTTGTTGTTGTAATTGTCTACCTCGAATCAGGGAAGTTTTGGTACACGCGCGTCTATGCTATATATGCATTTATATATATATATGTTCAATAGGCGCTATTTACGACGCTTAAGCGCGACCCTTAAGCAATAATAACTAACGCTCGAATTAGGTTGATTAAATGCTGTGTATTTCGTTTTCACTTCTCTGGTCGGAGCTGCAACTACCGATCGAATGCTTGACTTTACCATATATAAAAACGCTTACAATGTAGCTTAGCATAAAGATAAGGCGACAGAAGAAGAACAGATAGAGAAATAGATAACGAAAGAGAAAAGCTAAGAGCGTGGCAGGTGCAGCCATACACCTGCTAGCGGTCTGCTCCGTACACATACAAAAACAAATTATTAACTTAATAATAGTTATAGTAAGAACGTAACAGCCATTTAATTAACCATCAAATTTGTACTTAAAATATAATAAATAAAATAAGCATAAATATTTGATCCGCAGCAATATTAGCCCCGTTGTGATAAAGGCACAGATATTTGTGGAAAATCTTTGGTGTTAATGATGGGCTGAACCGACGAGCATCCTCACGGATTTCTAAACAATTGAATAGTTTTACTCTGATTTGTAGGCATTAGCCTTAAACAATGCATAGACGGCAATACCCCCAATATGCATAGCTCGCACACTTCATCGAATCTTGCAGTTCTTCTCCAATAGAAGGACATCGATATCAGTCTAGTTTAAGAACCATTAAACCATGGTCAAGAACCATTGAACCATGGTCAAAGGATATACAACACCATCCACCAGCTCGTTGAAAACAGCCTTGACGCACTTATCTATCCCAACTCAGGTTTAAAGCAACGGACGGGACAGTTATACGCATAGCCTCCGGGTACATAGCCCACGAAAAACCAAAGCATTCACGAGTGTGATGTCGAGGATACAAGAACGACGCTCATCCTCGGGTGTGACACCAACGCAAACGCAAGGCACACACTGTAGGAAAATAAGGAAACAAACTAGAGAGGCGAGTCTCGTTTCAGTAGTATTATATGTCACAACGAGGGTGAGATGGCGGGAAATATTCGCGAACTTTCAGTGTGACTTTTTTGGAACTACCAAAGGTAATTGTATGTCTGACAATACAAATTAAACGTATTTATAAATGTATCTTAGTTTACGTGTTTTGATTTTTATGTCTTATAGTGCAACCTTAACTTTTTATATGGGTATTTTTAAGCTTTAAACTAACAAATTTGTTAATGTTCTGTGGATTACAGCTAAGTAATGGCACAAAGTTGCAAAAGGGTTAAAATGAAAAGTTATTACTAATAGTATCCTTATTCTCCCACAACTAACTGTTTTTGAAACTTTTTGTTCCTTTTTTTTTAATTTGACTAGCAACGTATGATCTTGGCCACGCTTTACTTTTTGAAGTCTGGTCTGGATTTGATCCCTTACGACACTACATATTTTCGAAAGTTTACTATGATGAAAAATTCACCCAGTAAATATTAAAAAAAAAATATTAAAATAAAATTAAATGTTATATTTTTTATATTCATAACCATTTGCTGGGATGCTCTTGTAAAACACACGCTATGTGGCAAGCCGGCAATTTGAGGATAAAGGATGTTTATTTAAAATGAGTCACCAACTAAATAAGAGCGTCCAAAAGTAAATTATAAGGATGCTGGCTATAGGCCAACTAAACAGCATAACATAAATATATAATTAAACAAACGAAATGGGTTCGATATCTAACCCGCACATTTCAAAACAGTTCATGTAAGGCAGTTGGAATAGCTTACATCGAAAATGAAGCTCAAAATAACTTACAAAAAAAGATGAGGTTTGTGAAGCACTCTCACATGTTTATGAGTGTTTACTTATTTTCAGATTCGGTGTTGATGGTTCTACAGGTTACAGCTTCCATGACTAGATTCATCATTCCAAGTGAACGGACATGTTTTTTCTTGCGTTCTCGTTTTGTGGTAAAGTTTGCAAATATCCACCGGGGTTAACTTAAATTTTCTATTTTGTGTCAATAACTTCCCGTTCACTTCGCGTGTTCATGAAGCTATTCTGACTTGTGTTTATAATTGGTTTTATTTCCCGATTTAGTTGTGCTGCTAGTGCTAGCTTTTGCATATTTTGTATTCCTTTTTGTGCCTTCTTCGTTTTGCTTTTGTTTGCCCCGCAACAGCTAAACGTTTAAAGTATATATCTCCCACGCTCTCCCGCACTCTCGCTTTCGCTGTGCCGCTGCGCTTCATATCTTATCTCCCACGCTCTCGATGTGACCAAAGATAAGAAGTGAATTCTTATCTTTATAGCTCTGTTGTCTTTATACCCTTGCAGGGTATTATAATTTCAGTCAGAAGTTTGCAACGCAATGAAGGAGGCTCCTCGCCGGTGATTTCTATTTTGTCCCCTAGGGGGGTCGCAAATATTGACCCCTCAAAGTCCCGTGTATAATGACATATCTGCCTAGGGTGTTAGGCCCGAAATACCGGCCGACAATGGCACTGCAGATAACCAAATTGCCTTGCCAAAAGCCCTTATAGCGGCTCCACCGACGATACATATTTTTGTTTCGCGGCTCTTCCATGATCAAACATCGGAAGATGTTCTCGCCTGTATAAAAGGCAACACCAGAGCCGAAAAAATTAAGATAAAGGTGGAAAAGTTTAAAGTTTCTTACGCTAAAGACATTTTATCTTTCAAAATAAATGTCCCTAACGAGCTCTTTAACACTATTTGCTCTCCCAACTTCTGGCCAAAGTAAATTGTTGTTAAGGAGTTCGAAGCGAAGAAAAAGAAAAAGCAGCCTGTAGGAATAACTCTTCCCAGGCCTTCAAATCCTCAGATCCCGAAAAAACTAACCTACTTCCTAGGTATATCCTATCAGAATGCAAAAGGCTTACGTAGTAAGCTTTCTAACTTGTATTCTTATAGCCTTCGGTTAAAGCCGAGAGATTCTGAGCTCTGAAGTTTTTCCAGCTGTTTTCACAGTATATCGGCTAGATCGCCCTATCAGACGCGGGGGAGGAGTTCTTATAGCGGTGGACTCCTCACTCACATCAGAATTATTAACCTTTGAGGAATGCAACGATGTAGAATTCCTCTGTGTGAAGCTATATATCAAAGGTAGCCCTATTTTTTTTTCCTGTTCCTACATACCTCCACTGTCGGAACTTCCTATTTATTGGAGCCACCTTTCCGCTATTCAGAATGTTTCCAGTAGACTTTTGGATAGAGACCAGTTGGTAGTCCTACGTGATTTTAATATCCCTGGTGCTATTTGGTGCTCAAATAATTCCACCAAGACTCTCCTAACTTCTACACAACATGACTTTATCGCTGGCTTGTTTGACATTTCGCTGTCTCAAATCAACCATGTTCGAAATTCCTTACAGCGCTGCTCGATCTTTGTTTCGTCTCTGATCCTGTGAGTCAGTTTAGCCGGGCTGGCGCCTCTGACGCAGCCCGAAGATCCGTATCATCTAACTTTCGATGTGACTCTTGATATTGGGTCTGACGTACAGAATATATCTGACCGTTCAGCCAATAAAGTCCTATGTTTTCGCAAAACGGACTTTGAACGGCTGAATAATTTTATAAACGAGTTCAATTGGTCCGATCTATACATGAGCACTGACATGGCATTTGCCGTGGATATTTATTACAATGCCATGAATTCATTCTCAATCTGCCCTTTCATCTTATTTATCAGCTCGGTCAAACTTTACAAACAACTTATTCAAACTCTTTGAATTTAAACCAGACCTATTCCTACGACATACCCAAATCAAACTTAATTTTCTGTCGTAGCCCAAACGAAAGCTCTTTTCTTTCAGATCTTCATCGTGTCAAGCCAGTTTATTCGCCAGGTCCCGACGGAATTCGTGACTGTGTGCTCAGGTATTGTGCCGACGCCCTGTGGTATCCCCTTCTGAAATTGTTTACCTTATTCTTGTAAACCTCCCACTTTCCCATTATTTGGAAGGAATCGATTATTATTCCTCTCCACAAAAAGGTAGCAAATTGGATGCCAGCAATTATAGAGGAATCTCTAAGTTTTCGGCCATCCCTAAACTTTTTGAAAACATTATACCCCTCACTTAAAGCACCTTTGTAGATCAGTTATTTCTCCATATCAACATGGTTTTATAAAGCGAGGATCAACAACAGCAAATCTTTTGGAGCTCTCTTCCTATATTATTAAGGGTTTCCATAATAACTGTCAGACAGATGTAATCTGTACTGATTTCTGTAAAGCATTTGACTCTGTTAACCATTCCCTCCTCGTAAGAAAACTCGATTTAATGGGTTTTCCAAGTGATCTTCTTATTAGATCTTAAGTTATCTGAATGGCAGGACGCAAAAGGTCCTCTTTAAGAATAATTTATCTAATGTTCTAAGGGTTACATCTGGCGTCCCGCAAGGAAGCCATTTGCGACCCTTATTATTTACCTTATTTATAATTGACCTGCCCAAAGTTTTGATTAACTCCAGAGTGCTTATGTAAGCGGATGACGTCACGCTTTACGTGCAATACAATGACGTCGTCTTCCAGTCGAATTTACAAACAGATCTCAATAATTTTCAAACTTTGTGCCGTGTAAACTTATTAAACTTAAACGGGCAAAGAATTTATTCAGTCGATGATTTGGGCGTCCACTTAGACCCAAAACTTGACTTTATTGATCATATTTCGTCTATGGTGAATAGAGCCAGCGGTGTGCTTGGATTTATTAAACGGTGGTCGAAGGAATTCAATGACCCGTATGTCACTTAATCCTTATATACTTCTTTAGTTCGTCCTATCTTAGAATGTAGATGCTGCGTTTGGAGCCCTCAGTACGGCGACCATAGCAAACGCATCGAGTTGGTTCAAAAGCACTTTTTACTTTTCGCTCTACGCGCTTTAAATTGGGATGCAAACCAAAGATTACCTTCATGCTCTAGTAGACTCCTATTAATAAACTTGCCGTCCTTAGCCAATCGGAGGACGATGCTAGGGATAACCTTTATTTTTAACCTTATCCATGGTGATGTGGAAAGTGCTGACTTGTTGAGTCAGCTTAATTTCCACGTACCATTTAGAACTACTAGATCCTATATCCCATTAGTGTTGCGCCACTGTAGATCCTCCTTTGAACTGCATGAACCTTTTAGAGTGTTATGTGAAAATTATAATGACTTGTACCCATTAATCTCTAACCCATTAATTCCCTAACACACTTAGTAAACATGCAAGCTAACAGTCGGGCAGCACGGTAGTCAATTTCCTCGAATTCTATCCTATATTTTCCATCGCGCCTACTAACACCAAACCCAAACCGGCACGTGCCTGGTGTCATACGGACCACTTGAATGTACTGACCGTAGTGCATCAACGTCCAAGAGTAATTTTTATACTAATAATAGTAATAATAATAATAATAATAATAATAATAATAATAATAATAATAATAATAATAATAATAATTTTTCGTTTTTGGGTTGAGGAGGGGGAATGCCTAACGCATCTTCCCTATTGCCGTCGCAAAAAAAGGTATGTGGGGCTCGCACTCACTAAACCCCCCCCCCTCGCATTTGGCCGTGTTCCCACCTCGGAACAGCTTTCGCATTACTTCAAGGTGGCGCCAATTCAGCGCAATGCGCTCTCATCTTCTTTCTGCGTCCAGATTACCCAGTTAATTCGTCCAGATCTTGCTTCTTAGATCTGAGAATGTTCTGCACGAATCCTGCGATGTGTTTCCACGTGTCTTCGCTGCCTATCATCTTCGTGACAATATTTTCTGGGTTTATTGCCCCAACAGCTTGTTCCAGGCAGTTCCGCGCAGGTCCGAATTTCTTACAGTGGAAAATGGTGTGTTCAGCACTGTCCATCTCCGCATCTCCATATACGCATCTGGCGCTGGTTCTTTTCCCTATAGAGTGCAGAAAGGCGGCAAAGTAGCCATGGCCTGTCAGCATCTGCGTGACGTAGTAATCCACATCTCCGTGTTTCCTTCCGTACCAAGCTACCAGGTTTGGTAACAGTCTAGCTGTCCATCTTCCCCTTGCTTCGGCTGCCCATCTTTCCTGCCATTGTTGGAGAATTACTTCTCTGGTCCGCTCAATAAAGCCTCTTGTCGTCTCTCCTTCCTGTCTCCTCTCATATATTTGTTTTCGCGCTTTGGCCAATAGGTCGATTGGTATGGCGCCTGCAATTACTAGTACAGCAGGGCCGGATACCGTTCGATATGCACTCGCGATTCGTAGAGCCATGGTTCTTTGTACCTCAAGTAGAGGTTTTGACCTGCAGGTTGTCTCAAGGGTGCCTGCCCAGACCTCACACCCGTACAGCATGATTGCGTGATTTATCTCCATTAAGAGTTTCCGCCTTGATTGTAAGGGGCCGCCCACGTTTGCCATGAGTCTGCTAAGCGCCTTTGTAGTCTCGGTCGCCCGCTTCTTCGTCTCTTGTATGTGTGCATTGAATGTCAATTTTGAGTCCAGTCTAACTCCTAGGTACTTTATAACCTTCTGCGTCCTTATTAAAGTCTCTCCAACTCTCATGTCTATTTCTAGAGGGATCCTTTTTCTGCTGACTAAAAGTAGCTCTGTTTTTTCGTCCGCCAGTTTCAGGTCGTGTGAGTTCAGCCAGCTTTTTACGCGTGTCATTACTTGCGTCAACATACGTTGTGCGTACTCGGTATTTCGAGCTGTAATGACTGCGACTATGTCGTCCGCGTACCCCACAATAGTCGTGCCCTCAGGGATGTCTAGGTGAAAAATTTCATCGTAGCTGATGTTCCAAAGCTCCGGTCCAAGTATTGATCCTTGTGCCGCTCCTGAAGTTATCTCTATACATTTCTCTCCTGCTTTTGTTTGGTACAGTAGTCGTCGGTTCTCAAGATAGCTCTGTATTATCCGCATCAGATATCCTGAGATTTGGAATCGTCTTTTCAAGGCATCAATTATGTTGTCCCATTTAACGCTGTTGAATGCGTTTTTAACATCCAGTGTTGCTAGGAGAACTACCGGCCTCGAGAAGTGGTTGCCTTGTTGGCTGCTGAGCGCTTGGTTGACGACTTCTTGGATTGCTCCAATGGTCGACCTGCCTGGCCTAAAGCCATACTGCATCGGTGAAAGACCCCCACCTCTTTCGATCGCTGCTGATAGGCGTGGCTTAATCATTTTCTCTAGTAGCTTCCCGGTAGTGTCAAGCATACATAGTGGTCGATAAGCTGATGGGGTTAGGGGATCTCCTTTGCCCTTACTTATGAGAACTAATCGTTGCCTCTTCCAGATGTCGGGGAATTTCCCGCTGGTAATGCAATCGTTATACATATCCAGCAGGATTTGGGGTCTGCTCTCCGCGATCACTTTGAGGACCTCTGCTGGGATGTTGTCGGGCCCTGGAGCCTTCTTCCCTTTTAAGGTTTTTGCCGCTTTCAGTAGCTCGTCCACTGTGAAGAGTTCAATCTGTTCTGCTATTGGTGGAGAAGTTCTCGCTTTACTGTTTGTATGAGTGGGGAATAACGTTTTGACTATATGGTCCATTTGTTCTTCCTCCAGTTCTGGTGTTGTGCTTCTTGTTCTCAGCTTCTTCATCACGATTTTATACCCTAGCCCCCATGGGTCAGAGTTGACGTCGTTGCAAAGGCGTTGCCATTTTTCCGTTTTGCTCTTCCGGATGGCAGCATTTAAGTCCTTCTTGGATTTCTTAAATTCGTCATTAAGTTCTGTAAGAATCCCCCTTCCTCTAGCCCTCGTGAGGCGGCGTCTGTTTTTAATACACGCTTCTCTAAGAGCTTTTATCTCTTCTGTCCACCAATACGCTTCTTGTCCTTGTCCTGTTTTATGATTGCCAGGTTGTTGCTAACTGCGTTACCACCGCTCTGTCGGTTCTGCCTTGCGTCAATTTCTTGTATCAGCCTTGCCTTGTCTAGTCGGTTAACGTTCCATCCTTTTCTCGTTGGTCTCACTGTAGTCACTTCGTTTTCTGCTATGTTAAACGTTATATAGTTATGGTCGCTTCCGTTGTAGGTGTCGAGGATTTTCCAATCGGAGATCTTGTGCGCACAGTTTTCTGTCACTAGGGTTATGTCGGGGATTGTGCCCTCGTTCCCCACTCGATGGAATGTCGGTATTGCTCCTACATTTGCTGATAGCATTCCGATACTTGCTGCCATATTTAGGACTCTACGGCCTCGAGAGTCAGTTGATGCCATGCCCCATTCTTGAGCCCTTGAGTTAAAGTCTCCTGCTATTATAAGGTTTCCTCCTATTCGCCTGGCGTTGTCTTCAATACATTCAAGTTTCGTCTGGAAAGTCTGAATGTCGTCACTTGGGGTCAAATAGCAGCTGAATATTGTCCAGTTTCTTATTTGTGTTAGGACATGGCATCTTCCTTTTTTGTCGCCCCTGTGTGAAAGAGTGGTAAGGTCGGGGATCCAGATCGCCGCCGTCTTTGTGTCGTCTTCTAGCCAGACGCCTTCGTCCCGTTTCTTATATTGTTCGCTTATGATAACAACGTCAATTTTGTTTTCCAGCACAATTTGGTGCAGCAGGTCATTTGCCGTTCTGCTTCTATGCATATTTGCTTGCAGAATCTTCATGGCTTTCCTTTCCTGGCCACACTGGGGCAATGCGCCGTCCCAGGGAGGTGTCCGACGTCGCTCCTGTTCTCTGATGTACAGATACAGCATCTCGGAGCTTTAGTGCAGGTCTTCATTTTATGACCACTTTCACCACATCTAATGCAGAGGTCTCTCCTATCCGGTCCTTTGCAATCCTTTTGCAAATGTCCCACCCCGAAACATTTGAAGCATCTCTTTATATCGAGACAACGCTTAACGCGGCATCGGGTCCATCCTATTTTTATTCGTTTTTCCGTCAGTATCTTCAGAGCGTCTTCCGTTGGTAACGTAACAAACGCTCGCCTTTGTTCTGAGCTGTTTACTCCTGTCAAGTGGATTATGATTTTCTGGTGCGTGTCGCCTATACCTTCTCTGATTGCTGAGATTATTTCATCTTCTTGTGTGATGCTGTCGATGTCTCTGATTTCCAGTTTGACCAATTGCCTCATGGTCTTCACTGTTCCGCACTCTTTAAGAGTATCCTTAATGTTTTCACATAACTTGACCGTTTCACTTCCTTTTGCAAGTTCCAGGAGCATATCACCTGCCTTCGTTTTTCTGACCGACAGTATATTGCTATCGGATTCCTCTGGTTTAAGGTTTTTTCGCAGGTTGCGCAGCACCTCGGCATAGCTTTTTCCCTCTGCCGGTCTGACTAAGACGGCTGCTGGGCGAGTTCGCATTCTTGTGCTAGTCTTTCCTTTTGTTCCCTCAGCTTCACTTTGTCTGACATGTCCTTCTTTAGTTTTGCTTTCTTTTTTCCCCTTCTTATATGTGACCGTCTGAAAACCATCGTTTTCCTGTTTATTTTTTACCTTCTTACTCCTCTCCTGCGCCGCCGGGCTAGTGGCCGTCCTCTTCTGAAGTGTCGAAGTGGGGGTTTCGCTCACTGTATTGCCAAGTGCGTATTCATTGGTTTTTCTCTTTTCCTTTGACCGCTCCCTTTCTGCGGTTTTCCAGCTAGATCGGTAGTTTTCCATGACATCAAAGAGCTCACTGAGTTCTGAGGTGCCATCCTTTACGTCCATGCTGATATTCCTTTGCTTTTGCATTGCGATCTTCATTTTCTTGAGAATTGCCTTGCACTCTGATAAGGCCTTCTCTTCTAGTGCCTGCATCTTGTATATCAGCTCCTGTCGCGGGGAGCTTATCTTTGTAGTCTGTGTAAGCAGTGGGGTCTGTTGCGTTGGTAGGGGGGTTGATCCGTATTCATTCTCTGGGTTGTCCTTGTCAGCGAGATTTGGATTTGGATGGGTTATCATCCCCACGGTGTTGTCCGGTGATCTTGTCATCAAGCTGCTCCTCCTGAATGCGTCTCCTTCATTGTCCATTTTTCGTTGTGCGCTAGTCATCTTGTTTAAGTGGGTCCAAACTCTAAGCCGCTATCTCCCCGCATATGTGCAGTAGTCCAAAATGTCCCCATGGGTCCCTATGCAAGCAGTGAGGTTCATGCGAGGGTTGACACAGAGCTTCATGGGCATCTGTGTTCAGAGCCAGGACAGACTCTAAGCAGGAATGCATTCAACTGCACCTGCACCACCGAGCCATCGGTGTGTGGTTCGAACGTACTAAGAGACTTGCCAAGTTTTAATTGGACGGAGGCGAAGGAGGCATTTTCCTGAAAGCCGTTTCTGCGAGATGTCACTCTTGCTTACTAAGGTAACAGAATGCCGCATTCGTCAGCCCACAATCGTCGAATTCAAACAGTTTTATCCAAGCATTGGTCCTTGAGGAATCCATGGTCGTGCCGTGACTAGGGATCGCGGGTGTGTCAGGCCCGTCACCCCGGTTGGGGTGCCCTTGCGGGAATAATAATAATAATAATAATAATAATAATAATAATAATAATAATAATTTTTTTTTTTTTTTTTTTTGGGTTGAGGAGGGGGAATGCCTAACGCATCTTCCCTATTGCCGTCGCAAAAAAAAGGTATGTGGGGCTCGCACCCACTAAACCCCCCCCTCGCATTTGGCCGTGTTCCCACCTCGGAACAGCTTTCGCATTACTTCAAGGTGGCGCCAATTCAGCGCAATGCGCTCTCATCTTCTTTCTGCGTCCAGATTACCCAGTTAATTCATCCAGATCTTGCTTCTTAGATCTGAGAATGTTCTGCACGAATCCTGCGATGTGTTTCCACGTGTCTTCGCTGCCTATCATCTTCGTGACAATATTTTCTGGGTTTATTGCCCCAACAGCTTGTTCCAGGCAGTTCCGCGCAGGTCCGAATTTCTTACAGTGGAAAATGGTGTGTTCAGCACTGTCCATCTCCGCATCTCCATATACGCATCTGGCGTTGGTTCTTTTCCCTATAGAGTGCAGAAAGGCGGCAAAGTAGCCATGGCCTGTCAGCATCTGCGTGACGTAGTAATCCACATCTCCGTGTTTCCTTCCGTACCAAGCTACCAGGTTTGGTAACAGTCTAGCTGTCCATCTTCCCCTTGCTTCGGCTGCCCATCTTTCCTGCCATTGTTGGAGAATTACTTCTCTGGTCCGCTCAATAAAGCCTCTTGTCGTCTCTCCTTCCTGTCTCCTCATATATATTTGTTTTCGCGCTTTGGCCAATAGGTCGATTGGTATGGCGCCTGCAATTACTAGTACAGCAGGGCCGGATACCGTTCGATATGCACTCGCGATTCGTAGAGCCATGGTTCTTTGTACCTCAAGTAGAGGTTTTGACCTGCAGGTTGTCTCAAGGGTGCCTGCCCAGACCTCACACCCGTACAGCATGATTGCGTGATTTATCTCCATTAAGAGTTTCCGCCTTGATTGTAAGGGGCCGCCCACGTTTGCCATGAGTCTGCTAAGCGCCTTTGTAGTCTCGGTCGCCCGCTTCTTCGTCTCTTGTATGTGTGCATTGAATGTCAATTTTGAGTCCAGTCTAACTCCTAGGTACTTTATAACCTTCTGCGTCCTTATTAAAGTCTCTCCAACTCTCATGTCTATTTCTAGAGGGATCCTTTTTCTGCTGACTAAAAGTAGCTCTGTTTTTTCGTCCGCCAGTTTCAGGTCGTGTGAGTTCAGCCAGCTTTTTACGCGTGTCATTACTTGCGTCAACATACGTTGTGCGTACTCGGTATTTCGAGCTGTAATGACTGCGACTATGTCGTCCGCGTACCCCACAATAGTCGTGCCCTCAGGGATGTCTAGGTGAAAAATTTCATCGTAGCTGATGTTCCAAAGCTCCGGTCCAAGTATTGATCCTTGTGCCGCTCCTGAAGTTATCTCTATACATTTCTCTCCTGCTTTTGTTTGGTACAGTAGTCGTCGGTTCTCAAGATAGCTCTGTATTATCCGCATCAGGTATCCTGAGATTTGGAATCGTCTTTTCAAGGCATCAATTATGTTGTCCCATTTAACGCTGTTGAATGCGTTTTTAACATCCAGTGTTGCTAGGAGAACTACCGGCCTCGAGAAATGGTTGCCTTGTTGGCTGCTGAGCGCTTGGTTGACGACTTCTTGGATTGCTCCAATGGTCGACCTGCCTGGCCTAAAGCCATACTGCATCGGTGAAAGACCCCCACCTCTTTCGATCGCTGCTGATAGGCGTGGCTTAATCATTTTCTCTAGTAGCTTCCCGGTAGTGTCAAGCATACATAGTGGTCGATAAGCTGATGGGGTTAGGGGATCTCCTTTGCCCTTACTTATGAGAACTAATCGTTGCCTCTTCCAGATGTCGGGGAATTTCCCGCTGGTAATGCAATCGTTATACATATCCAGCAGGATTTGGGGTCTGCTCTCCGCGATCACTTTGAGGACCTCTGCTGGGATGTTGTCGGGCCCTGGAGCCTTCTTCCCTTTTAAGGTTTTTGCCGCTTTCAGTAGCTCGTCCACTGTGAAGAGTTCAATCTGTTCTGCTATTGGTGGAGAAGTTCTCGCTTTACTGTTTGTATGAGTGGGGAATAACGTTTTGACTATATGGTCCATTTGTTCTTCCTCCAGTTCTGGTGTTGTGCTTCTTGTTCTCAGCTTCTTCATCACGATTTTATACCCTAGCCCCCATGGGTCAGAGTTGACATCGTTGCAAAGGCGTTGCCATTTTTCCGTTTTGCTCTTCCGGATGGCAGCATTTAAGTCCTTCTTGGATTTCTTAAATTCGTCATTAAGTTCTGTAAGAATCCCCCTTCCTCTAGCCCTCGTGAGGCGGCGTCTGTTTTTAATACACGCTTCTCTAAGAGCTTTTATCTCTTCTGTCCACCAATACGCTTCTTGTCCTTGTCTTCGAGGATTGCCCTTTTTTGGCATTGCAGCGTTGCAGGCCTGTTTTATGATTGCCAGGTTGTTGCTAACTGCGTTACCACCGCTCTGTCGGTTCTGCCTTGCGTCAATTTCTTGTATCAGCCTTGCCTTGTCTAGTCGGTTAACGTTCCATCCTTTTCTCGTTGGTCTCACTGTAGTCACTTCGTTTTCTGCTATGTTAAACGTTATATAGTTATGGTCGCTTCCGTTGTAGGTGTCGAGGATTTTCCAATCGGAGATCTTGTGCGCACAGTTTTCTGTCACTAGGGTTATGTCGGGGATTGTGCCCTCGTTCCCCACTCGATGGAATGTCGGTATTGCTCCTACATTTGCTGATAGCATTCCGATACTTGCTGCCATATTTAGGACTCTACGGCCTCGAGAGTCAGTTGATGCCATGCCCCATTCTTGAGCCCTTGAGTTAAAGTCTCCTGCTATTATAAGGTTTCCTCCTATTCGCCTGGCGTTGTCTTCAATACATTCAAGTTTCGTCTGGAAAGTCTGAATGTCGTCACTTGGGGTCAAATAGCAGCTGAATATTGTCCAGTTTCTTATTTGTGTTAGGACATGGCATCTTCCTTTTTTGTCGCCCCTGTGTGAAAGAGTGGTAAGGTCGGGGATCCAGATCGCCGCCGTCTTTGTGTCGTCTTCTAGCCAGACGCCTTCGTCCCGTTTCTTATATTGTTCGCTTATGATAACAACGTCAATTTTGTTTTCCAGCACAATTTGGTGCAGCAGGTCATTTGCCGTTCTGCTTCTATGCATATTTGCTTGCAGAACCTTCATGGCTTTCCTTTCCTGGCCACACTGGGGCAATGCGCCGTCCCAGGGAGGTGTCCGACGTCGCTCCTGTTCTCTGATGTACAGATACAGCATCTCGGAGCTTTAGTGCAGGTCTTCATTTTATGACCACTTTCACCACATCTAATGCAGAGGTCTCTCCTATCCGGTCCTTTGCAATCCTTTTGCAAATGTCCCACCCCGAAACATTTGAAGCATCTCTTTATATCGAGACAACGCTTAACGCGGCATCGGGTCCATCCTATTTTTATTCGTTTTTCCGTCAGTATCTTCAGAGCGTCTTCCGTTGGTAACGTAACAAACGCTCTCCTTTGTTCTGAGCTGTTTACTCCTGTCAAGTGGATTATGATTTCCTGGTGCGTGTCGCCTATACCTTCTCTGATTGCTGAAATTATTTCGTCTTCTTGTGTGATGCTGTCGATGTCTCTGATTTCCAGTTTGACCAATTGCCTCATGGTCTTCACTGTTCCGCACTCTTTAAGAGTATCCTTAATGTTTTCACATAACTTGACCGTTTCACTTCCTTTTGCAAGTTCCAGGAGCATATCACCTGCCTTCGTTTTTCTGACCGACAGTATATTGCTATCGGATTCCTCTGGTTTAAGGTTTTTTCGCAGGTTGCGCAGCACCTCGGCATAGCTTTTTCCCTCTGCCGGTCTGACTAAGACGGCTGCTGGGCGAGTTCGCATTCTTGTGCTAGTCTTTCCTTTTGTTCCCTCAGCTTCACTTTGTCTGACATGTCCTTCTTTAGTTTTGCTTTCTTTTTTCCCCTTCTTATATGTGACCGTCTGAAAACCATCGTTTTCCTGTTTATTTTTTACCTTCTTACTCCTCTCCTGCGCCGCCGGGCTAGTGGCCGTCCTCTTCTGAAGTGTCGAAGTGGGGGTTTCGCTCACTGTATTGCCAAGTGCGTATTCATTGGTTTTTCTCTTTTCCTTTGACCGCTCCCTTTCTGCGGTTTTCCAGCTAGATCGGTAGTTTTCCATGACATCAAAGAGCTCACTGAGTTCTGAGGTGCCATCCTTTACGTCCATGCTGATATTCCTTTGCTTTTGCATTGCGATCTTCATTTTCTTGAGAATTGCCTTGCACTCTGATAAGGCCTTCTCTTCTAGTGCCTGCATCTTGTATATCAGCTCCTGTCGCGGGGAGCTTATCTTTGTAGTCTGTGTAAGCAGTGGGGTCTGTTGCGTTGGTAGGGGGGTTGATCCGTATTCATTCTCTGGGTTGTCCTTGTCAGCGAGATTTGGATTTGGATGGGTTATCATCCCCACGGTGTTGTCCGGTGATCTTGTCATCAAGCTGCTCCTCCTGAATGCGTCTCCTTCATTGTCCATTTTTCGTTGTGCGCTAGTCATCTTGTTTAAGTGGGTCCAAACTCTAAGCCGCTATCTCCCCGCATATGTGCAGTAGTCCAAAATGTCCCCATGGGTCCCTATGCAAGCAGTGAGGTTCATGCGAGGGTTGACACAGAGCTTCATGGGCATCTGTGTTCAGAGCCAGGACAGACTCTAAGCAGGAATGCATTCAACTGCACCTGCACCACCGAGCCATCGGTGTGTGGTTCGAACGTACTAAGAGACTTGCCAAGTTTTAATTGGACGGAGGCGAAGGAGGCATTTTCCTGAAAGCCGTTTCTGCGAGATGTCACTCTTGCTTACTAAGGTAACAGAATGCCGCATTCGTCAGCCCACAATCGTCGAATTCAAACAGTTTTATCCAAGCATTGGTCCTTGAGGAATCCATGGTCGTGCCGTGACTAGGGATCGCGGGTGTGTCAGGCCCGTCACCCCGGTTGGGGTGCCCTTGCGGGATATGAATAATAATAATAATAATAATAATAATAATAATATTTTTTTTTTTTTTTTTTTGGGTTGAGGAGGAGGAATGCCTAACGCATCTTCCCTATTGCCGTCGCAAAAAAAGGTATGTGGGGCTCGCACCCACTAAACCCCCCCCCCTCGCATTTGGCCGTGTTCCCACCTCGGAACAGCTTTCGCATTACTTCAAGGTGGCGCCAATTCAGCGCAATGCGCTCTCATCTTCTTTCTGCGTCCAGATTACCCAGTTAATTCGTCCAGATCTTGCTTCTTAGATCTGAGAATGTTCTGCACGAATCCTGCGATGTGTTTCCACGTGTCTTCGCTGCCTATCATCTTCGTGACAATATTTTCTGGGTTTATTGCCCCAACAGCTTGTTCCAGGCAGTTCCGCGCAGGTCCGAATTTCTTACAGTGGAAAATGGTGTGTTCAGCACTGTCCATCTCCGCATCTCCATATACGCATCTGGCGTTGGTTCTTTTCCCTATAGAGTGCAGAAAGGCGGCAAAGTAGCCATGGCCTGTCAGCATCTGCGTGACGTAGTAATCCACATCTCCGTGTTTCCTTCCGTACCAAGCTACCAGGTTTGGTAACAGTCTAGCTGTCCATCTTCCCCTTGCTTCGGCTGCCCATCTTTCCTGCCATTGTTGGAGAATTACTTCTCTGGTCCGCTCAATAAAGCCTCTTGTCGTCTCTCCTTCCTGTCTCCTCTCATATATTTGTTTTCGCGCTTTGGCCAATAGGTCGATTGGTATGGCGCCTGCAATTACTAGTACAGCAGGGCCGGATACCGTTCGATATGCACTCGCGATTCGTAGAGCCATGGTTCTTTGTACCTCAAGTAGAGGTTTTGACCTGCAGGTTGTCTCAAGGGTGCCTGCCCAGACCTCACACCCGTACAGCATGATTGCGTGATTTATCTCCATTAAGAGTTTCCGCCTTGATTGTAAGGGGCCGCCCACGTTTGCCATGAGTCTGCTAAGCGCCTTTGTAGTCTCGGTCGCCCGCTTCTTCGTCTCTTGTATGTGTGCATTGAATGTCAATTTTGAGTCCAGTCTAACTCCTAGGTACTTTATAACCTTCTGCGTCCTTATTAAAGTCTCTCCAACTCTCATGTCTATTTCTAGAGGGATCCTTTTTCTGCTGACTAAAAGTAGCTCTGTTTTTTCGTCCGCCAGTTTCAGGTCGTGTGAGTTCAGCCAGCTTTTTACGCGTGTCATTACTTGCGTCAACATACGTTGTGCGTACTCGGTATTTCGAGCTGTAATGACTGCGACTATGTCGTCCGCGTACCCCACAATAGTCGTGCCCTCAGGGATGTCTAGGTGAAAAATTTCATCGTAGCTGATGTTCCAAAGCTCCGGTCCAAGTATTGATCCTTGTGCCGCTCCTGAAGTTATCTCTATACATTTCTCTCCTGCTTTTGTTTGGTACAGTAGTCGTCGGTTCTCAAGATAGCTCTGTATTATCCGCATCAGGTATCCTGAGATTTGGAATCGTCTTTTCAAGGCATCAATTATGTTGTCCCATTTAACGCTGTTGAATGCGTTTTTAACATCCAGTGTTGCTAGGAGAACTACCGGCCTCGAGAAATGGTTGCCTTGTTGGCTGCTGAGCGCTTGGTTGACGACTTCTTGGATTGCTCCAATGGTCGACCTGCCTGGCCTAAAGCCATACTGCATCGGTGAAAGACCCCCACCTCTTTCGATCGCTGCTGATAGGCGTGGCTTAATCATTTTCTCTAGTAGCTTCCCGGTAGTGTCAAGCATACATAGTGGTCGATAAGCTGATGGGGTTAGGGGATCTCCTTTGCCCTTACTTATGAGAACTAATCGTTGCCTCTTCCAGATGTCGGGGAATTTCCCGCTGGTAATGCAATCGTTATACATATCCAGCAGGATTTGGGGTCTGCTCTCCGCGATCACTTTGAGGACCTCTGCTGGGATGTTGTCGGGCCCTGGAGCCTTCTTCCCTTTTAAGGTTTTTGCCGCTTTCAGTAGCTCGTCCACTGTGAAGAGTTCAATCTGTTCTGCTATTGGTGGAGAAGTTCTCGCTTTACTGTTTGTATGAGTGGGGAATAACGTTTTGACTATATGGTCCATTTGTTCTTCCTCCAGTTCTGGTGTTGTGCTTCTTGTTCTCAGCTTCTTCATCACGATTTTATACCCTAGCCCCCATGGGTCAGAGTTGACGTCGTTGCAAAGGCGTTGCCATTTTTCCGTTTTGCTCTTCCGGATGGCAGCATTTAAGTCCTTCTTGGATTTCTTAAATTCGTCATTAAGTTCTGTAAGAATCCCCCTTCCTCTAGCCCTCGTGAGGCGGCGTCTGTTTTTAATACACGCTTCTCTAAGAGCTTTTATCTCTTCTGTCCACCAATACGCTTCTTGTCCTTGTCTTCGAGGATTGCCCTTTTTTGGCATTGCAGCGTTGCAGGCCTGTTTTATGATTGCCAGGTTGTTGCTAACTGCGTTACCACCGCTCTGTCGGTTCTGCCTTGCGTCAATTTCTTGTATCAGCCTTGCCTTGTCTAGTCGGTTAACGTTCCATCCTTTTCTCGTTGGTCTCACTGTAGTCACTTCGTTTTCTGCTATGTTAAACGTTATATAGTTATGGTCGCTTCCGTTGTAGGTGTCGAGGATTTTCCAATCGGAGATCTTGTGCGCACAGTTTTCTGTCACTAGGGTTATGTCGGGGATTGTGCCCTCGTTCCCCACTCGATGGAATGTCGGTATTGCTCCTACATTTGCTGATAGCATTCCGATACTTGCTGCCATATTTAGGACTCTACGGCCTCGAGAGTCAGTTGATGCCATGCCCCATTCTTGAGCCCTTGAGTTAAAGTCTCCTGCTATTATAAGGTTTCCTCCTATTCGCCTGGCGTTGTCTTCAATACATTCAAGTTTCGTCTGGAAAGTCTGAATGTCGTCACTTGGGGTCAAATAGCAGCTGAATATTGTCCAGTTTCTTATTTGTGTTAGGACATGGCATCTTCCTTTTTTGTCGCCCCTGTGTGAAAGAGTGGTAAGGTCGGGGATCCAGATCGCCGCCGTCTTTGTGTCGTCTTCTAGCCAGACGCCTTCGTCCCGTTTCTTATATTGTTCGCTTATGATAACAACGTCAATTTTGTTTTCCAGCACAATTTGGTGCAGCAGGTCATTTGCCGTTCTGCTTCTATGCATATTTGCTTGCAGAACCTTCATGGCTTTCCTTTCCTGGCCACACTGGGGCAATGCGCCGTCCCAGGGAGGTGTCCGACGTCGCTCCTGTTCTCTGATGTACAGATACAGCATCTCGGAGCTTTAGTGCAGGTCTTCATTTTATGACCACTTTCACCACATCTAATGCAGAGGTCTCTCCTATCCGGTCCTTTGCAATCCTTTTGTCCAACCCCGAAATATTTGAAGCATCTCTTTATATCGTGACAACGATTAACGCGGCATCGGGTCTACCCTATTTCTATTCGTATTTCCGTCAGTATATACAGCGCGTCTTCCGTTGGTAACGTAAGAAACGCTCTTTTCTGAGCTGTTTACTCCTGTCGTGGATTATGATTATTATCTGGCGCGTGTCGCCTATACCCTATCTGATTGCTGAGATTATTTCATCTTCTTGTGTGATGCTGTTGATGTCTCTGATTTCCAGTTTGACCAATTGCCTCACGGTATTCACTGTTCCGCTCTCTTTAAGAGTATCCTTAATGTTTTCACATAACTTGTCCGTTTCACTTCCTTTTGCAAGTTCCAGGATAATATCACCTGCCTTCGTTTTTCTGACCGACAGTATATTACTATCGGATTCCTCTGGTTTAAGGTCTTTTCCCTCTGCCGGTCTGACTAAGACGGCTGCTGGGTAAGTACGCATTCTTGTGCTAGTCTTTCCTTTTGTTCCCTCAGCTTCACTTTGTCTGACATGTCCGTCTTTAGTTTTGCTTTCTTTTTTCCCCTTAATTTACCCGAACCATGTTTTCTATTTATTTTTCACCTTCTTGCTCCTCTCCTGCGCCGCCGGGCTAGTGGACGTCCTCTTCTGAAGTGTCGAAGTGGGGGTTTCGCTCACTGTATTGCCAGGTACGTATTTATTGGCTTTTCTCTATTCCTTTGACCGCTCCCTTTCTGCGGTTTTCCAGCTTGATCGGTAGTTTTACATGACATCAAAGAGCTCACTGAGTTCTGAGGTGCCATCCTTTACGTCCATGCTGATGTTTCTTTACTTTTGCATTGCGATCTTCATTTTCTTGAGAATTGCCTTGCACTCTGATAAGGCCTTCTCTTCTAGTGCCTGCATCTCGTATATCAGCTTCTGTCATGGGGTGCTTATCTTCGCAGACTGTGTAAGCAGTGTGGTCTGTTGGATCGGTAGGGGATTTGATCCGTATTCAGTCTCTGAGTTGTCCTTGTCCGCGAGGTTAGGATTTGGATGGGTTATCATCCCCACGGTGTTGTCCGGTGATCTTGTCATCAAGCTGCTCCTCCTGAATGCGTCTCCTTCATTGTCCATTTTTCGTTGTGCGCTAGTCATCTTGTTTAAGTGGGTCCAAACTCTAAGCCGCTATCTCCCCGCATATGTGCAGTAGTCCAAAATGTCCCCATGGGTCCCTATGCAAGCAGTGAGGTTCATGCGAGGGTTGACACAGAGCTTCATGGGCATCTGTGTTCAGAGCCAGGACAGACTCTAAGCAGGGATGCATTCAACTGCACCTGCACCACCGAGCCATCGGTGTGTGGTTCGAACGTACTAAGAGACTTGCCAAGTTTTAATTGGACGGAGGCGAAGGAGGCATTTTCCTGAAAGCCGTTTCTGCGAGATGTCACTCTTGCTTACTAAGGTAACAGAATGCCGCATTCGTCAGCCCACAATCGTCGAATTCAAACAGTTTTATCCAAGCATTGGTCCTTGAGGAATCCATGGTCGTGCCGTGACTAGGGATCGCGGGTGTGTCAGGCCCGTCACCCCGGTTGGGGTGCCCTTGCGAGAATAATAATAATAATAATAATAATAATAATAATAATTTTTTTTTTTTTTTTTGGGTTGAGGAGGGGGAATGCCTAACGCATCTTCCCTATTGCCGTCGCAAAAAAAAGGTATGTGGGGCTCGCACCCACTAAACCCCCCCCTCGCATTTGGCCGTGTTCCCACCTCGGAACAGCTTTCGCATTACTTCAAGGTGGCGCCAATTCAGCGCAATGCGCTCTCATCTTCTTTCTGCGTCCAGATTACCCAGTTAATTCATCCAGATCTTGCTTCTTAGATCTGAGAATGTTCTGCACGAATCCTGCGATGTGTTTCCACGTGTCTTCGCTGCCTATCATCTTCGTGACAATATTTTCTGGGTTTATTGCCCCAACAGCTTGTTCCAGGCAGTTCCGCGCAGGTCCGAATTTCTTACAGTGGAAAATGGTGTGTTCAGCACTGTCCATCTCCGCATCTCCATATACGCATCTGGCGTTGGTTCTTTTCCCTATAGAGTGCAGAAAGGCGGCAAAGTAGCCATGGCCTGTCAGCATCTGCGTGACGTAGTAATCCACATCTCCGTGTTTCCTTCCGTACCAAGCTACCAGGTTTGGTAACAGTCTAGCTGTCCATCTTCCCCTTGCTTCGGCTGCCCATCTTTCCTGCCATTGTTGGAGAATTACTTCTCTGGTCCGCTCAATAAAGCCTCTTGTCGTCTCTCCTTCCTGTCTCCTCATATATATTTGTTTTCGCGCTTTGGCCAATAGGTCGATTGGTATGGCGCCTGCAATTACTAGTACAGCAGGGCCGGATACCGTTCGATATGCACTCGCTATTCGTAGAGCCATGGTTCTTTGTACCTCAAGTAGAGGTTTTGACCTGCAGGTTGCCTCAAGGGTGCCTGCCCAGACCTCACACCCGTACAGCATGATTGCGTGATTTATCTCCATTAAGAGTTTCCGCCTTGATTGTAAGGGGCCGCCCACGTTTGCCATGAGTCTGCTAAGCGCCTTTGTAGTCTCGGTCGCCCGCTTCTTCGTCTCTTGTATGTGTGCATTGAATGTCAATTTTGAGTCCAGTCTAACTCCTAGGTACTTTATAACCTTCTGCGTCCTTATTAAAGTCTCTCCAACTCTCATGTCTATTTCTAGAGGGATCCTTTTTCTGCTGACTAAAAGTAGCTCTGTTTTTTCGTCCGCCAGCTTCAGGTCGTGTGAGTTCAGCCAGCTTTTTACGCGTGTCATTACTTGCGTCAACATACGTTGTGCGTACTCGGTATTTCGAGCTGTAATGACTGCGACTATGTCGTCCGCGTACCCCACAATAGTCGTGCCCTCAGGGATGTCTAGGTGAAAAATTTCATCGTAGCTGATGTTCCAAAGCTCCGGTCCAAGTATTGATCCTTGTGCCGCTCCTGAAGTTATCTCTATACATTTCTCTCCTGCTTTTGTTTGGTACAGTAGTCGTCGGTTCTCAAGATAGCTCTGTATTATCCGCATCAGGTATCCTGAGATTTGGAATCGTCTTTTCAAGGCATCAATTATGTTGTCCCATTTAACGCTGTTGAATGCGTTTTTAACATCCAGTGTTGCTAGGAGAACTACCGGCCTCGAGAAATGGTTGCCTTGTTGGCTGCTGAGCGCTTGGTTGACGACTTCTTGGATTGCTCCAATGGTCGACCTGCCTGGCCTAAAGCCATACTGCATCGGTGAAAGACCCCCACCTCTTTCGATCGCTGCTGATAGGCGTGGCTTAATCATTTTCTCTAGTAGCTTCCCGGTAGTGTCAAGCATACATAGTGGTCGATAAGCTGATGGGGTTAGGGGATCTCCTTTGCCCTTACTTATGAGAACTAATCGTTGCCTCTTCCAGATGTCGGGGAATTTCCCGCTGGTAATGCAATCGTTATACATATCCAGCAGGATTTGGGGTCTGCTCTCCGCGATCACTTTGAGGACCTCTGCTGGGATGTTGTCGGGCCCTGGAGCCTTCTTCCCTTTTAAGGTTTTTGCCGCTTTCAGTAGCTCGTCCACTGTGAAGAGTTCAATCTGTTCTGCTATTGGTGGAGAAGTTCTCGCTTTACTGTTTGTATGAGTGGGGAATAACGTTTTGACTATATGGTCCATTTGTTCTTCCTCCAGTTCTGGTGTTGTGCTTCTTGTTCTCAGCTTCTTCATCACGATTTTATACCCTAGCCCCCATGGGTCAGAGTTGACATCGTTGCAAAGGCGTTGCCATTTTTCCGTTTTGCTCTTCCGGATGGCAGCATTTAAGTCCTTCTTGGATTTCTTAAATTCGTCATTAAGTTCTGTAAGAATCCCCCTTCCTCTAGCCCTCGTGAGGCGGCGTCTGTTTTTAATACACGCTTCTCTAAGAGCTTTTATCTCTTCTGTCCACCAATACGCTTCTTGTCCTTGTCTTCGAGGATTGCCCTTTTTTGGCATTGCAGCGTTGCAGGCCTGTTTTATGATTGCCAGGTTGTTGCTAACTGCGTTACCACCGCTCTGTCGGTTCTGCCTTGCGTCAATTTCTTGTATCAGCCTTGCCTTGTCTAGTCGGTTAACGTTCCATCCTTTTCTCGTTGGTCTCACTGTAGTCACTTCGTTTTCTGCTATGTTAAACGTTATATAGTTATGGTCGCTTCCGTTGTAGGTGTCGAGGATTTTCCAATCGGAGATCTTGTGCGCACAGTTTTCTGTCACTAGGGTTATGTCGGGGATTGTGCCCTCGTTCCCCACTCGATGGAATGTCGGTATTGCTCCTACATTTGCTGATAGCATTCCGATACTTGCTGCCATATTTAGGACTCTACGGCCTCGAGAGTCAGTTGATGCCATGCCCCATTCTTGAGCCCTTGAGTTAAAGTCTCCTGCTATTATAAGGTTTCCTCCTATTCGCCTGGCGTTGTCTTCAATACATTCAAGTTTCGTCTGGAAAGTTTGAATGTCGTCACTTGGGGTCAAATAGCAGCTGAATATTGTCCAGTTTCTTATTTGTGTTAGGACATGGCATCTTCCTATTTTGTCGCCCCTGTGTGAAAGAGTGGTAAGGTCGGGGATCCAGATCGCCGCCGTCTTTGTGTCGTCTTCTAGCCAGACGCCTTCGTCCCGTTTCTTATATTGTTCGCTTATGATAACAACGTCAATTTTGTTTTCCAGCACAATTTGGTGCAGCAGGTCATTTGCCGTTCTGCTTCTATGCATATTTGCTTGCAGAACCTTCATGGCTTTCCTTTCCTGGCCACACTGGGGCAATGCGCCGTCCCAGGGAGGTGTCCGACGTCGCTCCTGTTCTCTGATGTACAGATACAGCATCTCGGAGCTTTAGTGCAGGTCTTCATTTTATGACCACTTTCACCACATCTAATGCAGAGGTCTCTCCTATCCGGTCCTTTGCAATCCTTTTGCAAATGTCCCACCCCGAAACATTTGAAGCATCTCTTTATATCGAGACAACGCTTAACGCGGCATCGGGTCCATCCTATTTTTATTCGTTTTTCCGTCAGTATCTTCAGAGCGTCTTCCGTTGGTAACGTAACAAACGCTCTCCTTTGTTCTGAGCTGTTTACTCCTGTCAAGTGGATTATGATTTCCTGGTGCGTGTCGCCTATACCTTCTCTGATTGCTGAAATTATTTCGTCTTCTTGTGTGATGCTGTCGATGTCTCTGATTTCCAGTTTGACCAATTGCCTCATGGTCTTCACTGTTCCGCACTCTTTAAGAGTATCCTTAATGTTTTCACATAACTTGACCGTTTCACTTCCTTTTGCAAGTTCCAGGAGCATATCACCTGCCTTCGTTTTTCTGACCGACAGTATATTGCTATCGGATTCCTCTGGTTTAAGGTTTTTTCGCAGGTTGCGCAGCACCTCGGCATAGCTTTTTCCCTCTGCCGGTCTGACTAAGACGGCTGCTGGGCGAGTTCGCATTCTTGTGCTAGTCTTTCCTTTTGTTCCCTCAGCTTCACTTTGTCTGACATGTCCTTCTTTAGTTTTGCTTTCTTTTTTCCCCTTCTTATATGTGACCGTCTGAAAACCATCGTTTTCCTGTTTATTTTTTACCTTCTTACTCCTCTCCTGCGCCGCCGGGCTAGTGGCCGTCCTCTTCTGAAGTGTCGAAGTGGGGGTTTCGCTCACTGTATTGCCAAGTGCGTATTCATTGGTTTTTCTCTTTTCCTTTGACCGCTCCCTTTCTGCGGTTTTCCAGCTAGATCGGTAGTTTTCCATGACATCAAAGAGCTCACTGAGTTCTGAGGTGCCATCCTTTACGTCCATGCTGATATTCCTTTGCTTTTGCATTGCGATCTTCATTTTCTTGAGAATTGCCTTGCACTCTGATAAGGCCTTCTCTTCTAGTGCCTGCATCTTGTATATCAGCTCCTGTCGCGGGGAGCTTATCTTTGTAGTCTGTGTAAGCAGTGGGGTCTGTTGCGTTGGTAGGGGGGTTGATCCGTATTCATTCTCTGGGTTGTCCTTGTCAGCGAGATTTGGATTTGGATGGGTTATCATCCCCACGGTGTTGTCCGGTGATCTTGTCATCAAGCTGCTCCTCCTGAATGCGTCTCCTTCATTGTCCATTTTTCGTTGTGCGCTAGTCATCTTGTTTAAGTGGGTCCAAACTCTAAGCCGCTATCTCCCCGCATATGTGCAGTAGTCCAAAATGTCCCCATGGGTCCCTATGCAAGCAGTGAGGTTCATGCGAGGGTTGACACAGAGCTTCATGGGCATCTGTGTTCAGAGCCAGGACAGACTCTAAGCAGGAATGCATTCAACTGCACCTGCACCACCGAGCCATCGGTGTGTGGTTCGAACGTACTAAGAGACTTGCCAAGTTTTAATTGGACGGAGGCGAAGGAGGCATTTTCCTGAAAGCCGTTTCTGCGAGATGTCACTCTTGCTTACTAAGGTAACAGAATGCCGCATTCGTCAGCCCACAATCGTCGAATTCAAACAGTTTTATCGAAGAATTGGTCCTTGAGGAATCCATGGTCGTGCCGTGACTAGGGATCGCGGGTGTGTCAGGCCCGTCACCCCGGTTGGGGTGCCCTTGCGGGAATAATAATAATAATTTTTTTTTTTTTTTTTTTTTTTTGGGTTGAGGAGGGGGAATGCCTAACGCATCTTCCCTATTGCCGTCGCAAAAAAAAGGTATGTGGGGCTCGCACCCACTAAACCCCCCCCTCGCATTTGGCCGTGTTCCCACCTCGGAACAGCTTTCGCATTACTTCAAGGTGGCGCCAATTCAGCGCAATGCGCTCTCATCTTCTTTCTGCGTCCAGATTACCCAGTTAATTCATCCAGATCTTGCTTCTTAGATCTGAGAATGTTCTGCACGAATCCTGCGATGTGTTTCCACGTGTCTTCGCTGCCTATCATCTTCGTGACAATATTTTCTGGGTTTATTGCCCCAACAGCTTGTTCCAGGCAGTTCCGCGCAGGTCCGAATTTCTTACAGTGGAAAATGGTGTGTTCAGCACTGTCCATCTCCGCATCTCCATATACGCATCTGGCGTTGGTTCTTTTCCCTATAGAGTGCAGAAAGGCGGCAAAGTAGCCATGGCCTGTCAGCATCTGCGTGACGTAGTAATCCACATCTCCGTGTTTCCTTCCGTACCAAGCTACCAGGTTTGGTAACAGTCTAGCTGTCCATCTTCCCCTTGCTTCGGCTGCCCATCTTTCCTGCCATTGTTGGAGAATTACTTCTCTGGTCCGCTCAATAAAGCCTCTTGTCGTCTCTCCTTCCTGTCTCCTCATATATATTTGTTTTCGCGCTTTGGCCAATAGGTCGATTGGTATGGCGCCTGCAATTACTAGTACAGCAGGGCCGGATACCGTTCGATATGCACTCGCTATTCGTAGAGCCATGGTTCTTTGTACCTCAAGTAGAGGTTTTGACCTGCAGGTTGCCTCAAGGGTGCCTGCCCAGACCTCACACCCGTACAGCATGATTGCGTGATTTATCTCCATTAAGAGTTTCCGCCTTGATTGTAAGGGGCCGCCCACGTTTGCCATGAGTCTGCTAAGCGCCTTTGTAGTCTCGGTCGCCCGCTTCTTCGTCTCTTGTATGTGTGCATTGAATGTCAATTTTGAGTCCAGTCTAACTCCTAGGTACTTTATAACCTTCTGCGTCCTTATTAAAGTCTCTCCAACTCTCATGTCTATTTCTAGAGGGATCCTTTTTCTGCTGACTAAAAGTAGCTCTGTTTTTTCGTCCGCCAGCTTCAGGTCGTGTGAGTTCAGCCAGCTTTTTACGCGTGTCATTACTTGCGTCAACATACGTTGTGCGTACTCGGTATTTCGAGCTGTAATGACTGCGACTATGTCGTCCGCGTACCCCACAATAGTCGTGCCCTCAGGGATGTCTAGGTGAAAAATTTCATCGTAGCTGATGTTCCAAAGCTCCGGTCCAAGTATTGATCCTTGTGCCGCTCCTGAAGTTATCTCTATACATTTCTCTCCTGCTTTTGTTTGGTACAGTAGTCGTCGGTTCTCAAGATAGCTCTGTATTATCCGCATCAGGTATCCTGAGATTTGGAATCGTCTTTTCAAGGCATCAATTATGTTGTCCCATTTAACGCTGTTGAATGCGTTTTTAACATCCAGTGTTGCTAGGAGAACTACCGGCCTCGAGAAATGGTTGCCTTGTTGGCTGCTGAGCGCTTGGTTGACGACTTCTTGGATTGCTCCAATGGTCGACCTGCCTGGCCTAAAGCCATACTGCATCGGTGAAAGACCCCCACCTCTTTCGATCGCTGCTGATAGGCGTGGCTTAATCATTTTCTCTAGTAGCTTCCCGGTAGTGTCAAGCATACATAGTGGTCGATAAGCTGATGGGGTTAGGGGATCTCCTTTGCCCTTACTTATGAGAACTAATCGTTGCCTCTTCCAGATGTCGGGGAATTTCCCGCTGGTAATGCAATCGTTATACATATCCAGCAGGATTTGGGGTCTGCTCTCCGCGATCACTTTGAGGACCTCTGCTGGGATGTTGTCGGGCCCTGGAGCCTTCTTCCCTTTTAAGGTTTTTGCCGCTTTCAGTAGCTCGTCCACTGTGAAGAGTTCAATCTGTTCTGCTATTGGTGGAGAAGTTCTCGCTTTACTGTTTGTATGAGTGGGGAATAACGTTTTGACTATATGGTCCATTTGTTCTTCCTCCAGTTCTGGTGTTGTGCTTCTTGTTCTCAGCTTCTTCATCACGATTTTATACCCTAGCCCCCATGGGTCAGAGTTGACATCGTTGCAAAGGCGTTGCCATTTTTCCGTTTTGCTCTTCCGGATGGCAGCATTTAAGTCCTTCTTGGATTTCTTAAATTCGTCATTAAGTTCTGTAAGAATCCCCCTTCCTCTAGCCCTCGTGAGGCGGCGTCTGTTTTTAATACACGCTTCTCTAAGAGCTTTTATCTCTTCTGTCCACCAATACGCTTCTTGTCCTTGTCTTCGAGGATTGCCCTTTTTTGGCATTGCAGCGTTGCAGGCCTGTTTTATGATTGCCAGGTTGTTGCTAACTGCGTTACCACCGCTCTGTCGGTTCTGCCTTGCGTCAATTTCTTGTATCAGCCTTGCCTTGTCTAGTCGGTTAACGTTCCATCCTTTTCTCGTTGGTCTCACTGTAGTCACTTCGTTTTCTGCTATGTTAAACGTTATATAGTTATGGTCGCTTCCGTTGTAGGTGTCGAGGATTTTCCAATCGGAGATCTTGTGCGCACAGTTTTCTGTCACTAGGGTTATGTCGGGGATTGTGCCCTCGTTCCCCACTCGATGGAATGTCGGTATTGCTCCTACATTTGCTGATAGCATTCCGATACTTGCTGCCATATTTAGGACTCTACGGCCTCGAGAGTCAGTTGATGCCATGCCCCATTCTTGAGCCCTTGAGTTAAAGTCTCCTGCTATTATAAGGTTTCCTCCTATTCGCCTGGCGTTGTCTTCAATACATTCAAGTTTCGTCTGGAAAGTTTGAATGTCGTCACTTGGGGTCAAATAGCAGCTGAATATTGTCCAGTTTCTTATTTGTGTTAGGACATGGCATCTTCCTATTTTGTCGCCCCTGTGTGAAAGAGTGGTAAGGTCGGGGATCCAGATCGCCGCCGTCTTTGTGTCGTCTTCTAGCCAGACGCCTTCGTCCCGTTTCTTATATTGTTCGCTTATGATAACAACGTCAATTTTGTTTTCCAGCACAATTTGGTGCAGCAGGTCATTTGCCGTTCTGCTTCTATGCATATTTGCTTGCAGAACCTTCATGGCTTTCCTTTCCTGGCCACACTGGGGCAATGCGCCGTCCCAGGGAGGTGTCCGACGTCGCTCCTGTTCTCTGATGTACAGATACAGCATCTCGGAGCTTTAGTGCAGGTCTTCATTTTATGACCACTTTCACCACATCTAATGCAGAGGTCTCTCCTATCCGGTCCTTTGCAATCCTTTTGCAAATGTCCCACCCCGAAACATTTGAAGCATCTCTTTATATCGAGACAACGCTTAACGCGGCATCGGGTCCATCCTATTTTTATTCGTTTTTCCGTCAGTATCTTCAGAGCGTCTTCCGTTGGTAACGTAACAAACGCTCTCCTTTGTTCTGAGCTGTTTACTCCTGTCAAGTGGATTATGATTTCCTGGTGCGTGTCGCCTATACCTTCTCTGATTGCTGAAATTATTTCGTCTTCTTGTGTGATGCTGTCGATGTCTCTGATTTCCAGTTTGACCAATTGCCTCATGGTCTTCACTGTTCCGCACTCTTTAAGAGTATCCTTAATGTTTTCACATAACTTGACCGTTTCACTTCCTTTTGCAAGTTCCAGGAGCATATCACCTGCCTTCGTTTTTCTGACCGACAGTATATTGCTATCGGATTCCTCTGGTTTAAGGTTTTTTCGCAGGTTGCGCAGCACCTCGGCATAGCTTTTTCCCTCTGCCGGTCTGACTAAGACGGCTGCTGGGCGAGTTCGCATTCTTGTGCTAGTCTTTCCTTTTGTTCCCTCAGCTTCACTTTGTCTGACATGTCCTTCTTTAGTTTTGCTTTCTTTTTTCCCCTTCTTATATGTGACCGTCTGAAAACCATCGTTTTCCTGTTTATTTTTTACCTTCTTACTCCTCTCCTGCGCCGCCGGGCTAGTGGCCGTCCTCTTCTGAAGTGTCGAAGTGGGGGTTTCGCTCACTGTATTGCCAAGTGCGTATTCATTGGTTTTTCTCTTTTCCTTTGACCGCTCCCTTTCTGCGGTTTTCCAGCTAGATCGGTAGTTTTCCATGACATCAAAGAGCTCACTGAGTTCTGAGGTGCCATCCTTTACGTCCATGCTGATATTCCTTTGCTTTTGCATTGCGATCTTCATTTTCTTGAGAATTGCCTTGCACTCTGATAAGGCCTTCTCTTCTAGTGCCTGCATCTTGTATATCAGCTCCTGTCGCGGGGAGCTTATCTTTGTAGTCTGTGTAAGCAGTGGGGTCTGTTGCGTTGGTAGGGGGGTTGATCCGTATTCATTCTCTGGGTTGTCCTTGTCAGCGAGATTTGGATTTGGATGGGTTATCATCCCCACGGTGTTGTCCGGTGATCTTGTCATCAAGCTGCTCCTCCTGAATGCGTCTCCTTCATTGTCCATTTTTCGTTGTGCGCTAGTCATCTTGTTTAAGTGGGTCCAAACTCTAAGCCGCTATCTCCCCGCATATGTGCAGTAGTCCAAAATGTCCCCATGGGTCCCTATGCAAGCAGTGAGGTTCATGCGAGGGTTGACACAGAGCTTCATGGGCATCTGTGTTCAGAGCCAGGACAGACTCTAAGCAGGAATGCATTCAACTGCACCTGCACCACCGAGCCATCGGTGTGTGGTTCGAACGTACTAAGAGACTTGCCAAGTTTTAATTGGACGGAGGCGAAGGAGGCATTTTCCTGAAAGCCGTTTCTGCGAGATGTCACTCTTGCTTACTAAGGTAACAGAATGCCGCATTCGTCAGCCCACAATCGTCGAATTCAAACAGTTTTATCGAAGAATTGGTCCTTGAGGAATCCATGGTCGTGCCGTGACTAGGGATCGCGGGTGTGTCAGGCCCGTCACCCCGGTTGGGGTGCCCTTGCGGGAATAATAATAATAATAATAATAATAATAATTTTTTTTTTTTTTTTTTTTTTTGGGTTGAGGAGGGGGAATGCCTAACGCATCTTCCCTATTGCCGTCGCAAAAAAAAGGTATGTGGGGCTCGCACCCACTAAACCCCCCCCCTCGCATTTGGCCGTGTTCCCACCTCGGAACAGCTTTCGCATTACTTCAAGGTGGCGCCAATTCAGCGCAATGCGCTCTCATCTTCTTTCTGCGTCCAGATTACCCAGTTAATTCATCCAGATCTTGCTTCTTAGATCTGAGAATGTTCTGCACGAATCCTGCGATGTGTTTCCACGTGTCTTCGCTGCCTATCATCTTCGTGACCATATTTTCTGGGTTTATTGCCCCAACAGCTTGTTCCAGGCAGTTCCGCGCAGGTCCGAATTTCTTACAGTGGAAAATGGTGTGTTCAGCACTGTCCATCTCCGCATCTCCATATACGCATCTGCCGTTGGTTCTTTTCCCTATAGAGTGCAGAAAGGCGGCAAAGTAGCCATGGCCTGTCAGCATCTGCGTGACGTAGTAATCCACATCTCCGTGTTTCCTTCCGTACCAAGCTACCAGGTTTGGTAACAGTCTAGCTGTCCATCTTCCCCTTGCTTCGGCTGCCCATCTTTCCTGCCATTGTTGGAGAATTACTTCTCTGGTCCGCTCAATAAAGCCTCTTGTCGTCTCTCCTTCCTGTCTCCTCATATATATTTGTTTTCGCGCTTTGGCCAATAGGTCGATTGGTATGGCGCCTGCAATTACTAGTACAGCAGGGCCGGATACCGTTCGATATGCACTCGCTATTCGTAGAGCCATGGTTCTTTGTACCTCAAGTAGAGGTTTTGACCTGCAGGTTGCCTCAAGGGTGCCTGCCCAGACCTCACACCCGTACAGCATGATTGCGTGATTTATCTCCATTAAGAGTTTCCGCCTTGATTGTAAGGGGCCGCCCACGTTTGCCATGAGTCTGCTAAGCGCCTTTGTAGTCTCGGTCGCCCGCTTCTTCGTCTCTTGTATGTGTGCATTGAATGTCAATTTTGAGTCCAGTCTAACTCCTAGGTACTTTATAACCTTCTGCGTCCTTATTAAAGTCTCTCCAACTCTCATGTCTATTTCTAGAGGGATCCTTTTTCTGCTGACTAAAAGTAGCTCTGTTTTTTCGTCCGCCAGCTTCAGGTCGTGTGAGTTCAGCCAGCTTTTTACGCGTGTCATTACTTGCGTCAACATACGTTGTGCGTACTCGGTATTTCGAGCTGTAATGACTGCGACTATGTCGTCCGCGTACCCCACAATAGTCGTGCCCTCAGGGATGTCTAGGTGAAAAATTTCATCGTAGCTGATGTTCCAAAGCTCCGGTCCAAGTATTGATCCTTGTGCCGCTCCTGAAGTTATCTCTATACATTTCTCTCCTGCTTTTGTTTGGTACAGTAGTCGTCGGTTCTCAAGATAGCTCTGTATTATCCGCATCAGGTATCCTGAGATTTGGAATCGTCTTTTCAAGGCATCAATTATGTTGTCCCATTTAACGCTGTTGAATGCGTTTTTAACATCCAGTGTTGCTAGGAGAACTACCGGCCTCGAGAAATGGTTGCCTTGTTGGCTGCTGAGCGCTTGGTTGACGACTTCTTGGATTGCTCCAATGGTCGACCTGCCTGGCCTAAAGCCATACTGCATCGGTGAAAGACCCCCACCTCTTTCGATCGCTGCTGATAGGCGTGGCTTAATCATTTTCTCTAGTAGCTTCCCGGTAGTGTCAAGCATACATAGTGGTCGATAAGCTGATGGGGTTAGGGGATCTCCTTTGCCCTTACTTATGAGAACTAATCGTTGCCTCTTCCAGATGTCGGGGAATTTCCCGCTGGTAATGCAATCGTTATACATATCCAGCAGGATTTGGGGTCTGCTCTCCGCGATCACTTTGAGGACCTCTGCTGGGATGTTGTCGGGCCCTGGAGCCTTCTTCCCTTTTAAGGTTTTTGCCGCTTTCAGTAGCTCGTCCACTGTGAAGAGTTCAATCTGTTCTGCTATTGGTGGAGAAGTTCTCGCTTTACTGTTTGTATGAGTGGGGAATAACGTTTTGACTATATGGTCCATTTGTTCTTCCTCCAGTTCTGGTGTTGTGCTTCTTGTTCTCAGCTTCTTCATCACGATTTTATACCCTAGCCCCCATGGGTCAGAGTTGACATCGTTGCAAAGGCGTTGCCATTTTTCCGTTTTGCTCTTCCGGATGGCAGCATTTAAGTCCTTCTTGGATTTCTTAAATTCGTCATTAAGTTCTGTAAGAATCCCCCTTCCTCTAGCCCTCGTGAGGCGGCGTCTGTTTTTAATACACGCTTCTCTAAGAGCTTTTATCTCTTCTGTCCACCAATACGCTTCTTGTCCTTGTCTTCGAGGATTGCCCTTTTTTGGCATTGCAGCGTTGCAGGCCTGTTTTATGATTGCCAGGTTGTTGCTAACTGCGTTACCACCGCTCTGTCGGTTCTGCCTTGCGTCAATTTCTTGTATCAGCCTTGCCTTGTCTAGTCGGTTAACGTTCCATCCTTTTCTCGTTGGTCTCACTGTAGTCACTTCGTTTTCTGCTATGTTAAACGTTATATAGTTATGGTCGCTTCCGTTGTAGGTGTCGAGGATTTTCCAATCGGAGATCTTGTGCGCACAGTTTTCTGTCACTAGGGTTATGTCGGGGATTGTGCCCTCGTTCCCCACTCGATGGAATGTCGGTATTGCTCCTACATTTGCTGATAGCATTCCGATACTTGCTGCCATATTTAGGACTCTACGGCCTCGAGAGTCAGTTGATGCCATGCCCCATTCTTGAGCCCTTGAGTTAAAGTCTCCTGCTATTATAAGGTTTCCTCCTATTCGCCTGGCGTTGTCTTCAATACATTCAAGTTTCGTCTGGAAAGTTTGAATGTCGTCACTTGGGGTCAAATAGCAGCTGAATATTGTCCAGTTTCTTATTTGTGTTAGGACATGGCATCTTCCTATTTTGTCGCCCCTGTGTGAAAGAGTGGTAAGGTCGGGGATCCAGATCGCCGCCGTCTTTGTGTCGTCTTCTAGCCAGACGCCTTCGTCCCGTTTCTTATATTGTTCGCTTATGATAACAACGTCAATTTTGTTTTCCAGCACAATTTGGTGCAGCAGGTCATTTGCCGTTCTGCTTCTATGCATATTTGCTTGCAGAACCTTCATGGCTTTCCTTTCCTGGCCACACTGGGGCAATGCGCCGTCCCAGGGAGGTGTCCGACGTCGCTCCTGTTCTCTGATGTACAGATACAGCATCTCGGAGCTTTAGTGCAGGTCTTCATTTTATGACCACTTTCACCACATCTAATGCAGAGGTCTCTCCTATCCGGTCCTTTGCAATCCTTTTGCAAATGTCCCACCCCGAAACATTTGAAGCATCTCTTTATATCGAGACAACGCTTAACGCGGCATCGGGTCCATCCTATTTTTATTCGTTTTTCCGTCAGTATCTTCAGAGCGTCTTCCGTTGGTAACGTAACAAACGCTCTCCTTTGTTCTGAGCTGTTTACTCCTGTCAAGTGGATTATGATTTCCTGGTGCGTGTCGCCTATACCTTCTCTGATTGCTGAAATTATTTCGTCTTCTTGTGTGATGCTGTCGATGTCTCTGATTTCCAGTTTGACCAATTGCCTCATGGTCTTCACTGTTCCGCACTCTTTAAGAGTATCCTTAATGTTTTCACATAACTTGACCGTTTCACTTCCTTTTGCAAGTTCCAGGAGCATATCACCTGCCTTCGTTTTTCTGACCGACAGTATATTGCTATCGGATTCCTCTGGTTTAAGGTTTTTTCGCAGGTTGCGCAGCACCTCGGCATAGCTTTTTCCCTCTGCCGGTCTGACTAAGACGGCTGCTGGGCGAGTTCGCATTCTTGTGCTAGTCTTTCCTTTTGTTCCCTCAGCTTCACTTTGTCTGACATGTCCTTCTTTAGTTTTGCTTTCTTTTTTCCCCTTCTTATATGTGACCGTCTGAAAACCATCGTTTTCCTGTTTATTTTTTACCTTCTTACTCCTCTCCTGCGCCGCCGGGCTAGTGGCCGTCCTCTTCTGAAGTGTCGAAGTGGGGGTTTCGCTCACTGTATTGCCAAGTGCGTATTCATTGGTTTTTCTCTTTTCCTTTGACCGCTCCCTTTCTGCGGTTTTCCAGCTAGATCGGTAGTTTTCCATGACATCAAAGAGCTCACTGAGTTCTGAGGTGCCATCCTTTACGTCCATGCTGATATTCCTTTGCTTTTGCATTGCGATCTTCATTTTCTTGAGAATTGCCTTGCACTCTGATAAGGCCTTCTCTTCTAGTGCCTGCATCTTGTATATCAGCTCCTGTCGCGGGGAGCTTATCTTTGTAGTCTGTGTAAGCAGTGGGGTCTGTTGCGTTGGTAGGGGGGTTGATCCGTATTCATTCTCTGGGTTGTCCTTGTCAGCGAGATTTGGATTTGGATGGGTTATCATCCCCACGGTGTTGTCCGGTGATCTTGTCATCAAGCTGCTCCTCCTGAATGCGTCTCCTTCATTGTCCATTTTTCGTTGTGCGCTAGTCATCTTGTTTAAGTGGGTCCAAACTCTAAGCCGCTATCTCCCCGCATATGTGCAGTAGTCCAAAATGTCCCCATGGGTCCCTATGCAAGCAGTGAGGTTCATGCGAGGGTTGACACAGAGCTTCATGGGCATCTGTGTTCAGAGCCAGGACAGACTCTAAGCAGGAATGCATTCAACTGCACCTGCACCACCGAGCCATCGGTGTGTGGTTCGAACGTACTAAGAGACTTGCCAAGTTTTAATTGGACGGAGGCGAAGGAGGCATTTTCCTGAAAGCCGTTTCTGCGAGATGTCACTCTTGCTTACTAAGGTAACAGAATGCCGCATTCGTCAGCCCACAATCGTCGAATTCAAACAGTTTTATCGAAGAATTGGTCCTTGAGGAATCCATGGTCGTGCCGTGACTAGGGATCGCGGGTGTGTCAGGCCCGTCACCCCGGTTGGGGTGCCCTTGCGGGAATAATAATAATAATAATAATAATAATTTTTTTTTTTTTTTTTTTTTTGGGTTGAGGAGGGGGAATGCCTAACGCATCTTCCCTATTGCCGTCGCAAAAAAAAGGTATGTGGGGCTCGCACCCACTAAACCCCCCCCTCGCATTTGGCCGTGTTCCCACCTCGGAACAGCTTTCGCATTACTTCAAGGTGGCGCCAATTCAGCGCAATGCGCTCTCATCTTCTTTCTGCGTCCAGATTACCCAGTTAATTCGTCCAGATCTTGCTTCTTAGATCTGAGAATGTTCTGCACGAATCCTGCGATGTGTTTCCACGTGTCTTCGCTGCCTATCATCTTCGTGACAATATTTTCTGGGTTTATTGCCCCAACAGCTTGTTCCAGGCAGTTCCGCGCAGGTCCGAATTTCTTACAGTGGAAAATGGTGTGTTCAGCACTGTCCATCTCCGCATCTCCATATACGCATCTGGCGTTGGTTCTTTTCCCTATAGAGTGCAGAAAGGCGGCAAAGTAGCCATGGCCTGTCAGCATCTGCGTGACGTAGTAATCCACATCTCCGTGTTTCCTTCCGTACCAAGCTACCAGGTTTGGTAACAGTCTAGCTGTCCATCTTCCCCTTGCTTCGGCTGCCCATCTTTCCTGCCATTGTTGGAGAATTACTTCTCTGGTCCGCTCAATAAAGCCTCTTGTCGTCTCTCCTTCCTGTCTCCTCATCATATATTTGTTTTCGCGCTTTGGCCAATAGGTCGATTGGTATGGCGCCTGCAATTACTAGTACAGCAGGGCCGGATACCGTTCGATATGCACTCGCGATTCGTAGAGCCATGGTTCTTTGTACCTCAAGTAGAGGTTTTGACCTGCAGGTTGTCTCAAGGGTGCCTGCCCAGACCTCACACCCGTACAGCATGATTGCGTGATTTATCTCCATTAAGAGTTTCCGCCTTGATTGTAAGGGGCCGCCCACGTTTGCCATGAGTCTGCTAAGCGCCTTTGTAGTCTCGGTCGCCCGCTTCTTCGTCTCTTGTATGTGTGCATTGAATGTCAATTTTGAGTCCAGTCTAACTCCTAGGTACTTTATAACCTTCTGCGTCCTTATTAAAGTCTCTCCAACTCTCATGTCTATTTCTAGAGGGATCCTTTTTCTGCTGACTAAAAGTAGCTCTGTTTTTTCGTCCGCCAGTTTCAGGTCGTGTGAGTTCAGCCAGCTTTTTACGCGTGTCATTACTTGCGTCAACATACGTTGTGCGTACTCGGTATTTCGAGCTGTAATGACTGCGACTATGTCGTCCGCGTACCCCACAATAGTCGTGCCCTCAGGGATGTCTAGGTGAAAAATTTCATCGTAGCTGATGTTCCAAAGCTCCGGTCCAAGTATTGATCCTTGTGCCGCTCCTGAAGTTATCTCTATACATTTCTCTCCTGCTTTTGTTTGGTACAGTAGTCGTCGGTTCTCAAGATAGCTCTGTATTATCCGCATCAGGTATCCTGAGATTTGGAATCGTCTTTTCAAGGCATCAATTATGTTGTTCCATTTAACGCTGTTGAATGCGTTTTTAACATCCAGTGTTGCTAGGAGAACTACCGGCCTCGAGAAATGGTTGCCTTGTTGGCTGCTGAGCGCTTGGTTGACGACTTCTTGGATTGCTCCAATGGTCGACCTGCCTGGCCTAAAGCCATACTGCATCGGTGAAAGACCCCCACCTCTTTCGATCGCTGCTGATAGGCGTGGCTTAATCATTTTCTCTAGTAGCTTCCCGGTAGTGTCAAGCATACATAGTGGTCGATAAGCTGATGGGGTTAGGGGATCTCCTTTGCCCTTACTTATGAGAACTAATCGTTGCCTCTTCCAGATGTCGGGGAATTTCCCGCTGGTAATGCAATCGTTATACATATCCAGCAGGATTTGGGGTCTGCTCTCCGCGATCACTTTGAGGACCTCTGCTGGGATGTTGTCGGGCCCTGGAGCCTTCTTCCCTTTTAAGGTTTTTGCCGCTTTCAGTAGCTCGTCCACTGTGAAGAGTTCAATCTGTTCTGCTATTGGTGGAGAAGTTCTCGCTTTACTGTTTGTATGAGTGGGGAATAACGTTTTGACTATATGGTCCATTTGTTCTTCCTCCAGTTCTGGTGTTGTGCTTCTTGTTCTCAGCTTCTTCATCACGATTTTATACCCTAGCCCCCATGGGTCAGAGTTGACGTCGTTGCAAAGGCGTTGCCATTTTTCCGTTTTGCTCTTCCGGATGGCAGCATTTAAGTCCTTCTTGGATTTCTTAAATTCGTCATTAAGTTCTGTAAGAATCCCCCTTCCTCTAGCCCTCGTGAGGCGGCGTCTGTTTTTAATACACGCTTCTCTAAGAGCTTTTATCTCTTCTGTCCACCAATACGCTTCTTGTCCTTGTCTTCGAGGATTGCCCTTTTTTGGCATTGCAGCGTTGCAGGCCTGTTTTATGATTGCCAGGTTGTTGCTAACTGCGTTACCACCGCTCTGTCGGTTTTGCCTTGCGTCAATTTCTTGTATCAGCCTTGCCTTGTCTAGTCGGTTAACGTTCCATCCTTTTCTCGTTGGTCTCACTGTAGTCACTTCGTTTTCTGCTATGTTAAACGTTATATAGTTATGGTCGCTTCCGTTGTAGGTGTCGAGGATTTTCCAATCGGAGATCTTGTGCGCACAGTTTTCTGTCACTAGGGTTATGTCGGGGATTGTGCCCTCGTTCCCCACTCGATGGAATGTCGGTATTGCTCCTACATTTGCTGATAGCATTCCGATACTTGCTGCCATATTTAGGACTCTACGGCCTCGAGAGTCAGTTGATGCCATGCCCCATTCTTGAGCCCTTGAGTTAAAGTGTCCTGCTATTATAAGGTTTCCTCCTATTCGCCTGGCGTTGTCTTCAATACATTCAAGTTTCGTCTGGAAAGTCTGAATGTCGTCACTTGGGGTCAAATAGCAGCTGAATATTGTCCAGTTTCTTATTTGTGTTAGGACATGGCATCTTCCTTTTTTGTCGCCCCTGTGTGAAAGAGTGGTAAGGTCGGGGATCCAGATCGCCGCCGTCTTTGTGTCATCTTCTAGCCAGACGCCTTCGTCCCGTTTCTTATATTGTTCGCTTATGATAACAACGTCAATTTTGTTTTCCAGCACAATTTGGTGCAGCAGGTCATTTGCCGTTCTGCTTCTATGCATATTTGCTTGCAGAACCTTCATGGCTTTCCTTTCCTGGCCACACTGGGGCAATGCGCCGTCCCAGGGAGGTGTCCGACGTCGCTCCTGTTCTCTGATGTACAGATACAGCATCTCGGAGCTTTAGTGCAGGTCTTCATTTTATGACCACTTTCACCACATCTAATGCAGAGGTCTCTCCTATCCGGTCCTTTGCAATCCTTTTGTCCAACCCCGAAATATTTGAGGCATCTCTTTATATCGTGACAACGATTAACGCGGCATCGGGTCTACCCTATTTCTATTCGTATTTCCGTCAGTATATACAGCGCGTCTTCCGTTGGTAACGTAAGAAACGCTCGTGGATTATGATTATGATCTGGCGCGTGTCGCCTATACCCTATCTGATTGCTGAGATTATTTCATCTTCTTGTGTGATGCTGTTGATGTCTCTGATTTCCAGTTTGACCAATTGCCTCACGGTATTCACTGTTCCGCTCTCTTTAAGAGTATCCTTAATGTTTTCACATAACTTGTCCGTTTCACTTCCTTTTGCAAGTTCCAGGATAATATCACCTGCCTTCGTTTTTCTGACCGACAGTATATTACTATCGGATTCCTATGGTTTAAGGTCTTTTCCCTCTGCCGGTCTGACTAAGACGGCTGCTGGGTAAGTACGCATTCTTGTGCTAGTCTTTCCTTTTGTTCCCTCAGCTTCACTTTGTCTGACATGTCCGTCTTTAGTTTTGCTTTCTTTTTTCCCCTTAATTTATTTATTTATTTTTCACCTTCTTGCTCCTCTCCTGCGCCGCCGGTCTAGTGGACGTCCTCTTCTGAAGTGTCGAAGTGGGGGTTTCGCTCACTGTATTGCCAGGTACGTATTTATTGGCTTTTCTCTATTCCTTTGACCGCTCCCTTTCTGCGGTTTTCCAGCTTGATCGGTAGTTTTACATGACATCAAAGAGCTCACTGAGTTCTGAGGTGCCATCCTTTACGTCCATGCTGATGTTTCTTTACTTTTGCATTGCGATCTTCATTTTCTTGAGAATTGCCTTGCACTCTGATAAGGCCTTCTCTTCTAGTGCCTGCATCTCGTATATCAGCTTCTGTTATGGGGTGCTTATCTTCGCAGACTGTGTAAGCAGTGTGGTCTGTTGGATCGGTAGGGGATTTGATCCGTATTCAGTCTCTGAGTTGTCCTTGTCCGCGAGGTTAGGATTTGGATGGGTTATCATCCCCACGGTGTTGTCCGGTGATCTTGTCATCAAGCTGCTCCTCCTGAATGCGACTTCTTCATTGTCTATTTTTCGTTGTGCTCAGGTCATCTTGTTTAAGTGGGTCCAAACTCTAAGCCGCTATCTCCCTGCAAATGTGCAGTAGTCCAAAGTGTCCCCATGGGTCCCTATGCAAGCAGTAAGGTTCATGCGAGGGTTGACACAGAGCTTCGTGGGCATCTGTGTTCAGTGCCAGGACAGACTTTAGGCAGGAATCCATTCAACTGCACATGCACCACCGAGCCATCGGTGTGTGGTTCGAACGTACTTAGAGACTTGCCAAGTTTTAATTGGACGGAGGCGAAGGAGGCATTTTCCTGAAAGCCGTTTCTGCGAGATGTCACGCTTGCTTACTAAGGTAACAGAATGCCGCATTCGTCAGCCCACAA